>NC_092039.1:86613333-86673333 GCF_003086295.3 Arachis hypogaea
TTATGTTTTTCATTACATGACATTATATGAGTTCAAAATGATATTCAAGTCAACTAAACATAAATAAAATGTCACCAGAAGCTTAAGTACGAATTCAAGAACAACAACACCAGTTACAGTCGAATTTACTTGAAATACAGCGGAAACTTCTATTTGTACAAACTCAGTTCCAAACATGCAAACATGCACAAAAACACATTAATTTATATATGTTAAATTATTTGTGAAACAGAACGTAAAACAGTTATCATCGATTGAACAGTTTGATGAGAATAGTAATATCTATTTTCAACCAATAACACATAATGAATCTACTTAATAAATAGAAATATGACGATATAGTGTTTCACATTTGAAATGAGAAAGAGAAAAGTGAAAAACCTCGACGATTAGTGAAACAGTACCTTAAATAATCTTTTTTCTTTTGTTTGGTGTTTTTTGATGGAGATTTTGAAGTTTTCTTGTTGATTTCCTTGAGTGTGGCGACAATTACTTTAACAGTTTCTTGAGAGATTTCGAATGTGGTTTGAATCTTTAGGGTTGTGATTTTGATCGAGAAAGAAGAAGAACCGTCTTTCATAATGGTGAGTGAGCGCACTATTGAAACTATTGAGTTAGCGCGTGTTTACACGCTCGTATAGGTAAGGATTCTTTTTGTTGGGTGGTGGACGAAATTGTGATACAAGAGTTCCAGGCACTGTTAGAGAAGCTCACAACTCCGTTCAACTTAACCAGCAAGTGTACTGGGTCATCCAAGTAATACCTTACGTGAGTAAGGGTCGATCCCACAGAGATTGTTGGTATGAAACAAGCTATGGTCACCTTGTAAATCTCAGTTAAGCAGATTAAATGGTTATGGTGAGTTTGAAAATTAATAATAAATAGAAAATAAAAAGGGATAGAAATACTTATGTAAATCAATAGTGGGAATTTCAGATAGGCGTATGGAGATGCTGTGCTCCTCTCGAATCTCTACTTTTTTATTACATTCATCCAATCTTTCCTACTCCTTTCCATGGCAAGCTGTATGTAGGGCATCACCATCATCAATGGCTACTTTTAATCCTCTCCGGAAAATGGTCCTATGCGCTGTCACTGCACGACTAATCGTCTGGAGGCATCACCCTTGTTGATAGCTACATCCCATCCTCTCAGTGAAAATGGTCCAAATGCTCTGTCACAGCACGGCTAATCATCTGTCGGTTCTCAATCAGGTTGGAGTAGAATCCATTGATTCTTTTGCGTTTGTCATCATGCCCAGCCTTCAGAAGTTTCAAGCTCGTCACAGTCATTCAATACCGGAATCCTACTCGGAATACCACGGACAAGGTTAGACTTTCCGGATTCTCGGGATCCTACTCGGAATACCACAGACAAGGTTAGACTTTCCGGATCCCCATGAATGCCGCCATCTATCTAGCTTATACCACGAAGATTCTGTTGGGGAATCTAAGAGATATGCGCCCGGCCTAAAGTAGAACGGAAGTGGTTGTCAGTCACGCGCGTTCATAGGTGAAAATGATGATGAGTGTCACAGATCATCACATTCATCAAAGTGTTGTGCAACGTATATCTTGGAATAAGAATAAAAGAGAATTGAATAGAAAGTAATAGTAATTGTATTGAAACTTTGAGGTACAGCAGAGCTCCACACCCTTAATCTATAGTGTGCAGAAACTCCACCGTTGAAAATACATAAGTGAAAGGTTCAGGCATGGCCGAATGGCCAGCCCCCTGAAACGTGCTCAATGGCCTCCTAAGATGAAGAATAAAACAAAACTGAGACCAAAGATGAAACGAGGTCAAAAGACGACTAATACACTAGTAAAAAGTCTTATTTATACTAAACTAGCTACTAGGGTTTACATGAGTAAGTAATTGATGCATAAATCTACTTCCGGGGCCCACTTGGTGTATGTTTGGGCTGAGCTTGATCTATCCACGAGATGAGGCTTTTCTTGGAGTTGAACTCCAAGTTATAACGTGTTTGGGCGTTCAACTCCGGATCATGACGTGTTTCTGGCGTTTAACTCCAGACAGCAGCATGTACTTGGCGTTCAATGCCAAGTTACGTCATCAAGTCCCGAATAAAGTATGGACTATTATATATTGCTGGAAAGCTCTAGATGTCTAATTTCCAACGCCGTTAAGAGCGCGCCATTTGGAGTTCTGTTGCTCCAGAAAATCCATTTCGAGTGTAGGGAGGTCAGATTCCAACAGCATCAGCAGTCCTTTTGTCAGCCTTTTTTAGAGTTTTGCTCAAGTCCCTCAATTTCAGCCAGAAATTACCTTAAATCAAAGAAAAACACACAAACTCATAGTAAAGTCCAGAAATGTGAATTTAACATAAAAACTAATGAAAACATCCCTAAAAGTAGCTTGAACTTACTAAAAACTACCTAAAAACAATGCCAAAAAGCGTATAAATTATCCGCTCATCACAATACCAAACTTAAATTGTTGCTTGTCCCCAAGCAACTAAAAATCAATTAGGATAAAAAGAAGAGAATATACTATAAATTCCAGAATATCAATGAATATTAATTATAATTAGATGAGCGGGACTTGTAGCTTTTTGCTTCTGAACAGTTTTGGCATCTCACTTTTTCCTTTGAAGTTTAGAATGATTGGCTTCTCTAGGAACTTAGAATTTCAGATAGTGTTATTGACTTTCCTAGTTAAGCATGTTGATTCTTGAACACAGCTACTTTTATGAGTCTTGGCCGTGGCCCTAAGCATTTTGTTTTCCAGTATTACCACCAGATACATAAATGCCACAGACACATGACTGGGTGAACCTTTTCAGATTGTGACTCAGATTTGCTAGAGTCCCCAGTTAGAGGTGTCCAGAGCTCTTAAGCACACTCTTTTTGCTTTGGATCACGACTTTAACCACTCAGTCTCAAGCTTTTCACTTGGACCTGTATGACACAAGCACATGGTTAGGGACAGCTTGATTTAGCCGCTTAGGCCTGGATTTTTATTTCCTTGGGCCCTCCTATCCATTGATGCTCAAAGCCTTGGATCCTTTTTACCCTTGCCTTTTGGTTTTAAGGGCTATTGGCTTTTTCTGCTTGCTTTTTCTTTTTCTTTCTAATTTTTTTCGCCATTTTTTTTTCGCAAGCTTCTTCTTTTTCACTGCTTTTTCTTGCTTCAAGAATCAATTTCATGATTTTTCAGATTATCAATAACATTTCTCTTTGTTCATCATTCTTTCAAGAGCCAACAGTTTTAACATTCATAAACATCAATATCAAAAGACATATGCACTGTTCAATCATTCATTCAGAAAACAAAAACTATTGTCACCACATCAATATAATTAAATTAAATTCAAGGATAAATTTGAAATTCATGTACTTCTTGTTCTTTTGAATTAAAACATTTTTCATTTAAGAGAGGTGAAGGATTAATGGAATTATTCATAACTTTAAGACATGGTTACTACATACTAATGATCATGAAGTAGAGACACAAAGCATAGATAAACACAACATTAAAAACCGAAAAACAGAAAGAAATAAGAACAAGGAATGAATCCACCTTAGTGGCGTCTTCTTCTTGAAGGACCAACATGTCCTTAAGCTCTTCTATGTCCCTTCCTTGCCTTTGTTGCTCCTCCCTCATTACTCTTTGATCTTCTCTTATTTCATGGAGAATGATGGAGTGCTCATGATGTTCCACCCTCAATTGTTCAACATTGTGGCTCAAATCTTCTAAGGAGGTGTTGAGTTGCTCCCAATAGTTGTTGGGAGGAAAGTGCATCCATTGAGGCATCTCAGGGATTTCTTGATGATGAGCTTCCTCATGTATTTCTTGAGAGCTGTGAGGGGTCTCTCTTGCTTGCTCCATCCTCTTTTTGGTGATGGGCTTATCCTCTTCAATGGAGATGTCTCCTTCTATGATAACTCCAGCTGAGTAACATAGATGGCAAATAAGGTGAGGAAAAGCTAGCCTTGCCATGGTGGAGGACTTGTCGGCTATTTTGTAGATTTCATTGGAGATGACCTCATGAACTTCTACTTCCTCTCCAATCATGATGGCCCGATCCACAGTAACTTCAGATCGGTTGCTAGTAGGAATGATGGAGCGTTGAATGAACTCCAACCATCCTCTAGCCACAGGCTTGAGGTCCAGTCTTCTTAGTAGAACTGGTTTGCCTTTGGAGTCTCTTTTCCATTGAGCTCGTTCCACACATATGTCCATTAGGACTTGGTCCAACCTTTGATTAAAGTTGACCTTTCTAGTGTAGGGGCATTCATCTCCTTGCATCATGGGCAAGTAAAACGCCAACCTCACATTTTTCGGACTAAAATCTAAGTATTTCCCCCGAACCATTGTGAGATAATTCTTTGGATTCGGATTCATACTTTGATCATGGTTCCTAGTGATCTATGCATTGGCATAGAACTCTTGAACCATTAAGATTCCGACTTGTTGAATGGGGTTGGTTAAGCCTTCCCAACCTCTTCTTCGGATCTCATGTCGGATCTCCGGATACTCATTTTTCTTGAGCTTGAAAGGGACCTCAGGGATCACCTTCTTCATTGCCACAACATCATAGAAGTGGTCTTGATGGCTTTTGGAGATGAATCTTTCCATCTCCCATGACTCGGAGGTGGAAGCTTTTGTCTTCCCTTTTCCTTTTCTAGAGGATTCTTCGGCCTTAGGTGCCATTGATGGTAATGGAAAACAAAAAAGATTATGCTTTGACCACACCAAACTTAAAATATTGCTCGTCCTCGAGCAATAGAAGAAAGAAGAGAAGAAGAAGAAGAAGAGAATATGGTAGAGAGGGAGAGATGTAGGTTCGGCCAAGGTGAAGAAGAGGGGGTTGTGTTGTGTGAAAATGAAGTAGAATGGAAGGGTATATATAGGGAGAGGGAGGAGTGTATGTTCGGCCATTTAGGGTGGGAATGGGTGGGAAAATGGTTTTGAATTTTTGAAGGTAGGTGGGGTTTATGGGGAAGAGTGGATGGATGTGAGTGGTGAAGGGGGTGATTGGGAAGAGGGATTGAGGTGATTGGTGAAGAGTGTTGGAAAGTGTGACATGGGGAAGAGTAAAATAGGAATATGAGGTAAGGTGGGAATATGTTAGGTGGGGATCATGTGGGGTCCACAGATCCTGAGGTGATCCTGTGGGGTCCACGGATCTTGAGGTGTCAAGGAATTCCATCACTGCACCAAATAGGCATGTAAAATGCCTTTGCACACCATTCTGGCGTTTAAACGCTGAGTGGTGCACATTCTGGGCGTTCAATGCCCACATGTAACATGTTTCTGGCGTTGAATGCCAGTTTCATGCTTGTTACTGGCGTTCAGCACCAGCTTTTCCTCTTAGGCACATTCCTGGCGTTCAGCGCCAGAATGTTGCTTGTTTCTGGTGTTCAACGCCAGGTTGATGCTCTGTTCTGGCGTTGAACGCCAGCCAGATGCTCCTTACTGGCGTTCAACGCCAGCCTGTGCTTCCTCCAAGGTGTGATTTTTCTTCTGCTGTTTTTTATTCTGTTTTTAATTTTTCTATTTTTTTCGTGACTCCACATGATCATGTACCTAATAAAACACAAAATAACAATAAAATAAAATAAAATAAAAATTAGATAAATAAAATTGGGTTGCCTCCCAACAAGCGCTTCTTTAATGTCAATAGCTTGACAGTGGCTCTCATGGAGCCACAAAGGTGATCAGATCAATGTTGTATAGTCCCAACACCAAACTTAGAGTTTGGATATGGGGTCTTAACACCAAACTTAGAGTTTGGTTGTGTCCTCACAACACCAAACTTAGAGTTTGACTGTGGGGGTTCTTCTTGACTCTGAACTGAGAGAAGTTCTTCATGCTTACTCTCTTTTGTCACAGAGGGATGGCCATGTGCCTTAAACACAAGGTAGTCCCCATTCAATTGAAGGACTAATTCACTTCTGGTGACATCTATCACAGCTCCTGCTGTAGCTAGGAAAGGCCTTCCAAGGATGATGCATTCATCCTCTTCCTTCCTAGTGTCTAAGATTATGAAATCAGCAGGGATGTAAAGGCCTTCAACCTTTACTAACACGTCCTCCACTATTCCATAAGCTTGTCTCAATGACTTGTCTACCAATTGTAATGAGAACAAGGCAGGTTGTACCTCAATGATCCCCAGCTTCTCCATTACAGAGAGTGGCATAAGATTTATCCCTGACCCCAGATCACATAGAGCCTTATCAAAGGTCATGGTGCCTATGGTACAAGGTATTAAGAACTTGCCAGGATCTTGTTTCTTTTGAGGTAGAGTTTGCTGAATCCAGGTATCTAGTTCATTAATGAGCAAGGGAAATTCACTTTCCCAAGTCTCATTACCAAACAACTTGGCATTCAGCTTCATGATAGCTCCTAAATATTGAGCAACTTGCTCACCAGTTACATCTTCATCCTCTTCAGAGGAAGAATAGTCTTCAGAGCTCATGAATGGCAGAAGGAGATTTAATGGAATCTCTATGGTCTCTATATGAGCCTCAGATTCTTTTGGATCCTTAATAGGAAACTCCTTCTTGCTTGAGAGACGTCCCAGGAGGTCTTCCTCACTAGGATTTTCGTCCTCCTCCTCCCTTCTGCATTCGGCCATATTGATTACATCAATGGCCTTGCACTCTCCTTTTGGATTCTCTTCTGTATTGCTTGGGAGAATACTGGGAGGAGTTTCACTGACTTTCTTACTCAGCTGGCCCACTTGTGCCTCCAGATTTCTAATGGAGGACCTTGTTTCACTCATGAAACTGAAAGTGGCCTTTGATAGATCAGAGACTAGATTGGCTAAATTAGAAGTGTTTTTTTCAGAATTCTCTGTCTGTTGCTGAGAAGATGATGGAAAAGGCTTGCTATTGCTCAGCCTATTTCGTCCACCATTGTTAAAGCCTTGTTGAGGCTTTTGTTGATCCTTCCATGAGAAATTTGAATGATTTCTCCATGATGAGTTATAGGTGTTTCCATAAGGTTCACCCATGTAATTAACCTCTGCCATGGCAGGGTTCTCAGGATCATAAGCTTCTTCAGAAGCTGCCTCTTTAGTACTGTTGGATGCATTTTGCCATCCATTCAGACTTTGAGAGATCATGTTGACTTGTTGAGTCAACACTTTGTTCTGAGCCAGTATGGCATTCAGAGCATCAATTTCAAGAACTCTTTTCTTCTGAGGTATCCCATTATTCACGGAATTCCTCTCAGAAGTGTACATGAATTGGTTGTTTGCAACCATGTCAATGAGTTCTTGAGCCTCTTCAGGCATTTTCTTTAGGTGAATAGATCCACCTGCAGAATGGTCTAATGACATTTTCGAAAATTCAGATAGACCGTAATAGAATATGTCTAATATGGTCCATTCTGAAAATATGTCAGACGGACACCTTTTGGTCAGCTGCTTGTATCTTTCCCAAGCTTCATAGAGGGATTCACCATCTTTTTGCTTGAAAGTCTGAACATCCACTCTCAGCTTGCTCAGCTTTTGAGGAGGAAAGAATTTATCCAAGAAGGCAGTGACCAGCTTATCCCAGGAGTCCAGGCTATCCTTTGGGTTGTGAATCCAACCATATTCTAGCTCTTTCTCTTACAGCAAAAAGGAAAAGCATGAGTCTGTAGACTTCAGGATCAACTCCATTCGTCTTTACAGTCTCACAGATCTGCAAGAACTCAGTTAAAAACTGATAAGGATCTTCAGATGGAAGTCCATAAAATTTGCAATTTTGTTGCATTAAGGCAACTAGTTGAGGCTTAAGCTCAAAATTATTGGCTCCAATGGCAGGAATGGAGATGCTTCTTCCATCAAATTTGGACGTTGGCTTTGTGAAGTCACCAAGCATTCTCCTTGCATTATTATTATTTTCGGCTGCCATCTCCTTCTCTTGTTCGAAAATTTCTGAAAGGTTGTTTCTGGATTGTTGTAATTTAGTTTCTCTTAGTTTCCTTTTCAGAGTCCTTTTAGGTCCAGGATCAATTTCAACAAGAGTGCCTTTTTCCCTGTTCCTGCTCATATGAAAGAGAAGAAAACAAGAAAAGAAGAGGAATCTTCTATGTCACAGTATAGAGATTCCCTTATGTTAGTAGAAAAATAAAGGAAAGAAGAATGAAGAAGAGTGGGTTCGGATTTTTTTTTTAGATGAAGAGAGGTGAAGAGAAATGTTAGTAATTAAATAATTAAATAGAAGAAGAAAAAAGGGGGGAAATTTCGAAAATAATTTTGAAAAAGGGATTAGCAATTTTCGAAAATTAGAGATAAGATGTAATTGAAATTAAAATTTAAAACAATTAATTAATTAAAAAGAATTTTTGAAAAAGAGAGAGGTATTTTCGAAAATTGAAGAGGGAAAAGTAGTTAGGTGGTTTTGAAAAAGATAAGAAACAAATAAAAAGTCAAATAGTTAGTTGAAAAAGATATTAAAATCAAATTTGAAAAAGATAAGAAGATAAGAAGTTAGATAAGATATTTTGAAATCAAATTTTGAAAAAGATAAAATTTTGAGAAAGATAAGATAAAAAGATAAGATAAAAATTTTGAGAAAAAGATATTTTGAAAAAGATTTAATTTTTTTAAAATGACTTAACTAACAAGAAACTACAAGATAAGATTCTAGAATTTAAAGATTGAACCTTTCTTAACAAGAATGTAATAAACTTCAAATTTTTTTTGAATCAATCACATTAATTGTTAGCATATTTTCAAAAATATGATATAAAAGATAAGAAAAAGATTTTGAAAAATAATTTTTAAAATTTTCGAAAATAAGAAAAAATGGAAGAGATATGATTTTTGAAAAAGATTTTGAAAAGATAAGATTTTTAAAATTGAAAATTTGACTTGACTTGTAAGAAACAACTAATTTTGAAAATTTTTGACTAAGTCAACTCAAATTTTCGAAAATTTGGAGAAAAATAAGGAAAAGATATTTTTATTTTTGAATATTTTAATTGATGAGAGAGAAAAATATAAAAATGACCCAAAACATGAAAATTTTGGATCAAAACACATAATGCATGCAAGAACACTATGAAGGTCAAGATGAACACCAAGAACACTTTGAAGATCATGATGAACATCAAGAACATAATTTTGAAAAAATTTTTGATGCAAAGAAAACATGCTAGACACCAAACTTAGAGATCTTTAATGCATGGACTCTAACAAACAAAAAATGCATATGAAAAACAACAAACAACACAAAACAAGAAATCATCAAGATCAAACAAGAAGACTTGTCAAGAACAACTTGAAGATCATGAAGAACACTATGAATGCATGGAATTTTCGAAAAATGCAAGAAAAATTTTTAAAGCATGCAATTGACACCAAACTTAAAAATTGACTCAAGACTCAAACAAGAAACACAAAATATTTTTTATTTTTATGATTTTCTAATTTTTTGGATTTTTATTATTTTTTTCGAAAATAAAGTTAGGAAAAACGAAAAAGAAAAGAAAATTTTTGAAAAAGATTTTTGAAAAGAAAATTACCTAATCTGAGCAACAAGATGAACCGTCAGTTGTCCATACTCGAACAATCCCCGTCAACGGCGCCAAAAACTTGGTGGACGAAATTGTGATGCAAGAGTTCCAGGCACTGTTAGAGAAGCTCACAACTCCGTTCAACTTAACCAGCAAGTGTACTGGGTCATCCAAGTAATACCTTACGTGAGTAAGGGTCGATCCCACAGAGATTGTTGGTATGAAGCAAGCTATGGTCACCTTGTAAATCTCAGTTAAGCAGATTAAATGGTTATGGTGAGTTCAAAAATTAATAATAAATAGAAAATAAAAAGGAATAGAAATACTTATGTAAATCAATAGTGGGAATTTCAGATAGGCGTATGGAGATGCTGTGCTCCTCTCGAATCTCTACTTTTTTATTACATTCATCCAATCTTTCCTACTCCTTTCCATGGCAAGCTGTATGTAGGGCATCACCATCATCAATGGCTACTTTTAATCCTCTCGGGAAAATGGTCCTATGCGCTGTCACTGCACGGCTAATCGTCTGGAGGCATCACCCTTGTTGATAGCTACATCCCATCCTCTCAGTGAAAATGGTCCAAATGCTCTGTCACAGCACGGCTAATCATCTGTCGGTTCTCAATCAGGTTGGAGTAGAATCCATTGATTCTTTTGCGTTTGTCATCACACCCAACCTTCAGGAGTTTGAAGCTCGTCACAGTCATTCAATACCGGAATCCTACTCGGAATACCACGGACAAGGTTAGACTTTCTGGATTCTCGGGATCCTACTCGGAATACCACAGACAAGGTTAGACTTTCCGGATCCCCATGAATGCCGCCATCTATCTAGCTTATACCACGAAGATTCTGTTGGGGAATCTAAGAGATATGCGCCCGGCCTAAAGTAGAACGGAAGTGGTTGTCAGTCACGCGCGTTCATAGGTGAGAATGATGATGAGTGTCACGGATCATCACATTCATCAAAGTGTTGTGCAACGTATATCTTGGAATAAGAATAAAAGAGAATTGAATAGAAAGTAATAGTAATTGTATTGAAACTTTGAGGTACAGCAGAGCTCCACACCCTTAATCTATGGTGTGCAGAAACTCCACCGTTGAAAATACTAAAGTGAAAGGTTCAGGCATGGCCGAATGGCCAGCCCCCTGAAACGTGCTCAATGGCTTCCTAAGATGAAGAATAAAACAAAACTAAGCCAAAGATGAAACGTGGTCAAAAGACGACTAATACACTAGTAAAAAGTCTTATTTATACTAAACTAGCTACTAGGGTTTACATGAGTAAGTAATTGATGCATAAATCCACTTTCGGGGCCCACTTGGTGTATGTTTGGGCTGAGCTTGATCTATCCACGAGCTGAGGCTTTTCTTGGAGTTGAACTCCAAGTTATAACGTGTTTTGGGCGTTCAACTCCGGATCATGACGTTTTTCTGGCGTTTAACTCTAGACAACAACATGTACTTGGCGTTCAACGCCTTGTTACGTCGTCAAGTTTCGAATAAAGTATGGACTATTATATATTGCTGGAAAGCTCTGGATGTCTATTTTCCAACGCCATTGAGAGCGCGCCATTTGGAGTTCTGTAGCTCCATAAAATCCATTTCGAGTACAGGGAGGTCAGATTCCAACAGCATCAGCAGTCCTTTTGTTAGCCTTTTTTAGAGTTTTGCTCAAGTCCCTCAATTTCAGCCAGAAATTACCTGAAATCACAGAAAAACACACAAACTCATAGTAAAGTCCAGAAATATGAATTTAACATAAAAACTAATGAAAACATCCCTAAAAGTAGCTTGAACTTACTAAAAACTACCTAAAAACAATGCCAAAAAGCGTATAAATTATCCGCTCATCATTGGGCTTGGCCCAACTTGTATGACTTGTAAGCCATAAAGGGCTTGTATGCAGAGCTACTACACATACAAGTCTTTTTGCCTTACAAGTCATACAAGTTGGGCCAAATCCAACACGAACCGATACGAGCGTGTTAACACGCCCGCTACTCAATGGTTTTCATAGTGCGCCCACTCACCATTATGAAAGACGCTTCCTCAATCAAAACCACAACCATCATTTTTTCTTCGCATTCCTCCTCTTCTTCCTTCTTCTTCTCCTTCTTCTTTGCATTTCTCCTGATTTTTCTTCGCGTGTTTCATCTTCATCATCGTTTGTTTATTACTGTTGTTGTTGCTACATTTTTTTCCTCCTTCTCTTTCTATTGATTTTGCAAGCTTATGTATTTTTTTCTTCTTTGTTTGATTTTTTCCTCTCAAGAAGAATTATGAGAATATGAAATAAGAAGATGAAGGAGAAGAAGCAGCAGAAGATGAGGAGGAGGAAGAGGAAGAGTTTTGAATTATACAAAACTTATCAGCACATATATACAGAAAATTCTTAAACAATACACCCAAATATCTCCGTGTTACATCCAAATTTGCTGCAAATACAGAAAAATATTTCCTCCAATGCTACATTTTTTTGTTCTTTTTTTCCCTTATTTATTTCTTTCTTTTAGTTGAACGAGTGTAAGTTCATTCTCTTCCAAATAATTTTGTACTATTATGTGTTTCTTCTTCTTCTTTGTTTGATTTTCTTTGTTTTTATTCTTGTTAAAAGAATAAAACAAAAAGAAACTTGAAAAGATAAAACAAGAAAAAAGATGAATAAGAAAAAAAAAAAGAAGATGATGATGATGATGATGAAAAGGAAGAAGAAGAAGTAACAGAAGATGAGGAGAAGGGAGAAGAAGAATTTTAAATTATGCTAAACTTATCAGCACACATACATTGAAAAATCTTAACAATACACCCAAATATCTTCGTGTTACACCCAAATACAGAAAAATATTTTCTTTAATGCAGAACTTTTACATTGCATTCACTTCAAACCATCAACAATGAACAACAATTTTCACAAACAAAAATAATATTATTCACCTATAGAATCATAAACTACTAACAAAAATATTAATTAGAATCAAAGCACACCTCCACTTGATTGGATTCAAAATAATCAATTTTGTTTTAATTCAATTGACAATTTGAACTTGAATTATTCATTATCTTCCACAACAAGATAACTGATGATGGAGGAGAAGGAGAAAAAGGAAGGAGGAGAAGAAATTCCAATGAAAGAAGAAGGAGGAAGAAGAGGAGGATGAGGAGGAGGAGGTGGTGTTGGTGAGAGAGTAAAACAAGAAGAAATTTGAGAATGTAAAACAAAAAAGAAAAGATGAATAAGAAAAAAAGAAGAAGATGGTGATGATGATGAAAAAAAGAAGAAGCAGCAAAAGATGAGAATGAGAAAGATGAGAAGTTTTGAATTATGCAGAACTTATCAGCACACATACACCAAAAAATTCTTAAACAATACACATAAATATCTTCGTGTTACACCTAAATTTGTTGTAAATACAGAAAACTATTTCTCTAATGCTACATTTTTTCTTATTTCTTTCTTTTGAATGAATGTAAGTTCATCATCTTCCAAGTAATTTTGTATCATTATGTGTTTCTTCTTCTTTTTTGTTTGATTTTTTTTGTTTTTATTCTTATTAAAAGAGTAAAATAAGAAGAAACTTGAGAAGATAAAATAAGAAAAAAAGATGATGATGATGAAAAAGAAAAATAAGAAGCAACAAAAGACGAGGAGGAGGGAGAAGAAGAGTTCTGAATTATGCAGAACTTATCAACACAATACACTGGAAATTCTTAAATAATACACTCAAATATCTTCGTATTACACCCAAATATCTTAGTGTTACACCCAAATTTGCTGGAAAAACAGAAAAATATTTTCTTTAATGCAGAACCTTTACATTACATTCAATTCAAACCATTAATGATGAAACATTATTCACCTACAGAATCATAAACTACTAACAAAAAAATTAACTAGAATCAAACCACACCTCAGCCACTTGATTGAATTCAAAACAATAATCAATTTCATTTTGGTTCAGTTGAGAATCTAAACTTGAATTATTCATTATCTTCAACAACGAGATAAGGAGGAGAAGGAGGAAAAGGAAGGAAGAAAAGAAATTCCAATAAAAAAAGGAGAAAGAGGAGGAGGAGGAGGAGGTGGTGTTAATAACGACGATAACGAAAAAGAAGAATAACGTGCAGTAAAGACATGAAAAAGAATGTGCGCGCGTTGATTGAAATTTGTTAAATTAAGAGGCGCGTGAAATATGCATGCGTAAGACGTGCGCGTAAGGGTGATTTAGGAAAAAATGACTTATATGGACTTGTATATATAGTGAAATATGTATGTGGAGAATAATTGTTTTAAAAAGATATAATCAATTTTAGATTTTAGATTGGAAGAGTGATTTGTGTAAATTTAATTAAATTAATAATATTATATAATCAGTAAATATTATTATTTTAGGCCATTATTTTGTCGATAATAATTTATATTATATTGATTAGAATTTGCATACACGAATTAATACAATTAGGGGTGAGAACAGGCCAGGTCAAGCCAGGCTTTACTCTTAACAGGCCAAGCCTGTAATAGAGTATATTGGCTTTAGCCTGGCCTGTAGCCTGGTATAGGCTTTTTAATGAGTCCTGAGCCTGGCTTGTTGTTAAATCTGGCCTGACCTGAAGCCTGTCAATAGGCCTATTTTTTTTAAATAATAATTAAATTTAAGATATAATTTAATTTTTAAAATTATAAAATATAAAATAATAAATTTATGAATAATATTGATACAAAATACATACACATATATAATTAAAGAGACAAATGGTTGAGTGGATAAAGGTATTATTATAAGATAGAAGATCTAAGTTCAAATCCTTCTAATAGCATTTTTACTAGTATAATAAAACTCTCTATATATATTTGCAGGCTCAGGCTGGCCTGACAGGCCCAACAGGCTATTTCAAAAGCCTAGGCCTGGTCTTTTAAAGAATATAGGCTTTTTTAATAATCTGAGCCTGAGCCTATTTCCTATCAGGTCAGGCTAGGCCAGACCAAACACAGGCCAGGTTGTAGGCCCCTGACAGGCCATTTGCCCTATTTCCACCCCTAAATACAATTTACATATATAAATTAGTAAAATTTATTTGTTGAAAATAATTTAATATTTATACTAATTAAATATTGGCCAAAATTATTAAAAATGATTGGTTAGGAAAAGTTTTTGTAATTAAATATTAAGGATTTCAATCTAGCCTTTAGGTATACAATCCATTGAAAAGTAAAAAGAAAAAAATTAAGAATTTGAGCTTTGTAAGAAAAAAAATGCAGTAGAAGAGTGTTTAAAATCAATTGCTCTATTAATTGAATTTTTATAGAATTAAGTGTTTATCATAAAACGATTTTTTCAATTGAATCATAATTAAATCAATTGAACCAATAAACTAATAATTAGAATAGTTTAATTATCATTTGTCCGATTTTTAGAACTTTAATTTTAACTCGCACAAACATTGTGGGCTGATTGAGGGTAAAAATAAATTTGGATTCGCCTGACATTTCATTGTTGAAATCGGACCAAACTATTGAGACTGGCTAATTCAATTTTTAATATTAAGTTTTTGACTATTTTATATTTTTTATTTACGTGGGATCGAATCACCGGTTCAATTAGTTGAACCAGTAACCTAACCGATTTGATCATCAGTTAAGTTCTAACAACTATGTTCCTCTTGACAAAATGAAACCCGAGTTCTCCCAACCTCCAGTTCCTACTTTCCTTCACCACACCACTCAGCCAGTCACCTGCTACCCTCTCTGCATGTCCTTCTTCTCCGCCGCGACCTCCTTTCTCTTTGCTTACACCGGCTCCTCCTATCTTCCGGTCTGCTCTGTCTCTGCCGTTTTTTTGGCTACTTATGTTTACATTTTTATTATTGACCAATGTGTTATTAACTTATTATTTAAGTGCTAATGTTGCTGCTGCTATCAATATGGTATCGCTGCTGTTGTTGCTGATTGTTTATCAATTTGATTAAATTGTTGATAACATAGATGACCTGTTGTTGACCAAATTAGGTTTGCTTTTTAAATTTTGTGCAAGGCATGTTGAATTTTATTGATTGCGATTCATAATATAATTTTATGTTAGCTTTATTATTTGTTTTTATATTTGGTAATTGAAATTTCTATTTGGAATTTGGATTTATTTTATGCAATTAAGATTGTTTAATTTTAATTATAATTTAGTTATTTCTGATTATATCATTGATTAAATGGTTGGATCTATGGGTACCGATAATTTGAACGGTTCGGTTCGGTTCAATTTGTAGTACCTGCTGAACCAACATAAAAAAATCTTCTCCTTAATAAGATCTCAAAATAAATGGGCGATGCAGCGTGGCAACGTTAGGCAGCAGACACGACGAACCATTTGGTGCTTTCTTATTTCTAGGCTCTAAGCTCTCTCTTTTCCTCCCACTTTGAAGAAAACGATCACAAAGATGAACAGGTGAAGTTGCTTTTCATCATTTATCATCTTTCAGTAGCACAAATTACATTTCTTTCTTGCACATTTTTTGTTCAAGTTTATTCACTTTTCTTTGAACTTTGAAGTATGTTAGAAAGAGTGTGTTTCCATTTCCCCCCTCTTTCTATGTTACTAATTATTATGGGTCTAATTGAATGTGTTTGCTGCGTTAATAGACTGGTGAAGAAGAGTGTTTCAAATTTCTTTGCGTTGAAAATTCCAAGCAAGTCCCTTTGTACCGGGGTTGTCAAAGTTCCTGGTTCCAATGTTGCTGAAATTCTCAATGTAAGTGGATAATAATAATAATAATAATAATAATAATAATAATAATAATAATAATAATAACTCTTGGTTTATATCCCATCTATGATTATGAATATTTACTTTATTTGTTATTCTTTGTTTTTATATTTCCCCAATTGATGTGGTTTGAAAATTTGTAGGAGAATGAGAAGGAGAACACCACAAGCAATAGTATTAAACAATATGATATTGCTATTGTAGGAGGAGGCATGGTTGGCATGGCTTTGGCATCTTTCTTGGGTAGGTAATACACTAATACTCTTCTTCCTCCGCATTTTCTTTTCTCTTTTCTTTGATTTTTGATAGAAAAAGAGCTGTGGTTGAAGAAGCTGGAAAAAATATTTGATAGATATTGAATCAACCATATGCTGCTATCAAGTGGCTTAAAAATTTTAGAAGAAATAGTTTATGGTCTCCGTTCTTCTAAAATAGAAGTTAAGGGGATGCGTTAGATGTAAAACATTCATGTGTGTCTTTCCAATAGCTTAAAGCTTTGGGAGAGATTATTCATGACAATAGACCAGGATATAATTGAAGGCAAATAGTTATACTTCTAATTTGGCTAATTATTCTCCTAAATGTGTTGTTCTTCCAGCAAGTGTGCCAATGACTAAGCAGTTGAGTGTTGCAATTATTGATAGCAATCCTGCTCTCAGTGGTAGCATGAGCATTAAGAAGGAAGATCCCCCTGATCCAAGAGTCAGTACAGTAACTCCAGCAACTATATCTTTTATGAAAGGTATCCAGTTTTTACGTTTGTTTTTCACTACTACTGTGGTATGCTATCAATTTCAAATGATCAATTTTCTTTTATGGATATAAAATGCCCAAAAAAATAAAAAAGAGAAAATGGGAGAAGTACAAATGTTAAAGAGGGAATAAGAAGTATAGAAAAGAGCAAAAAAGGGGAAAAAAAAATTCAAGATTACAGAATGGATGCTAAACTATTTGTACATGCTTGAAATCGCATCTCCCTTGGAACTGCCATGAGTAGAACAAACAGAAGTGGTCAACCATTCTCTTATTCCTGGTTTATGTGAAAATAGGCACCATTGCTTTTTAAAAATTCAGCCAATAACTGCTAACAGAATAGAATCACTCCCAGGACTCTTAATACCATCTCTTGTTTCCTATTTGGAAACTTTTAAACTATGATTTGAACAGATCAAACATACTATAAACTTGTTTCCTGAAGTCAGTTTGACACCGAAGTTTATTTTCAAGAATGTTACAAAAAGATGGAAACATATTGTTTATGTAGATAATGACCCTTATTAGTTGATCTATTTTCCCAGATGCTGGTGCTTGGAAATATGTTGAGCAAAATAGACATGCATATTTTGACAAAATGCAGGTATTCCCAGATGCTGGTGCTTGGAATTTGTGCACTTATATATCAGTTGTCCTTTGATAGTTTGTTCATTTTTCCAAGCTCCTAGTTTCACTTGCCAAGTTCCTTTTTTGTTGCTAAACTCAAGGCATTATAACCATAAGGATGTTATTTTTGTTTGAATTGTTCAAAATTTCATAGATTATTTTGTATCCTTTGGCAGGTCTGGGATTATACTGGGCTGGGGTATGCTAGATACAATGCAAGAGATGTAAATAAAGACTTGCTTGGGTAAAAGTGTGAACATATGTGACATTGAAGAGAGCCTCTTTTTGAGAACAGCTATCATATTAATAATACCTTAAACTTGATCATTCAGGTATGTAGCAGAGAATAAAGTTCTCCATAGTGCCTTATTGTCATGCATACAGGTAGAATATCAGAATATTTTATTTTATTTCATTTTGTGATCTATAGTATATTTTTTGCATTTTAACTGCATGAACTGTGTTTTCTGTTGGAAATTCTTTTCATTTTTCACAGTTGGAAGCTGTTAGGAGGATTTTTAATCCTCCTCTTCTTTAATCTTTGTTCTCCTTAGATGTTATAAATGATCCAAATTGCTATTAACACTGGTATAAAAATGAAGAGAGGTTTTGTATGATATCCTTGGATGCTCAGAAATTTCTTGTAAGTCTAAGTCATCAATTTACGTGTAGGTTTCAGATCCATCACAACTAAATCACTAAATCTAGCTAGCTATGTTTTTTTCTGCTTCCAAGGTTCTTCTGTCAAGATTATTCCTTATGTCAGTAGAAAACTTTGTTACTCTAAGGCATGATACTTAATTGTATTGCAAACTACTAATTTTTGGCAGGATTCTGATTTCAAGAGAACAATATATCCATTGAGGTTAAATTCAATGACTTTGAACCGAAGCAGCATGTCTCTAGTGGAGGAGAATATGAGCAGCAGAGAATCATCATCTGCTCAAGGCCAATGTGCAAGGCTGCAACTTAGTGATGGCAATAGCATATATGCAAAGTTGGTGGTAATTAAACTTTGGGTAAAGTATACTTTGTCCCTGAAGTTTGACAAAAGTTTCAAAAATACCCTTAAGTTTTATTTTGATTCTATTTTGTCTCAGAAGTTTTCAATTTGCATCAAATATACCCCAGACGGCTAATTTTTCAAAAAATTAAGACCGATTCAACAACAATTTCATAAGAACGACCCCTCAACACAAGCAAATCAAGCATACTTTTCATGCATTATTGTTATATTGGTCTTAAATTTTTTTGAAAATTTAGCCATCAAGGCTATATTTGATGCAAATAAAAAACATCTGGGACAAAATTGAAACAAAATAAAACTTAGGGATATTTTTTAAACTTTTGTCAAACTTCAGGGACAAAAAATATACTTTACCCTTAAACTTTTGATTATGAATTTGTTATAATTGCATTGTGATAAATAGTTGGCAAAACATTGGTAATTTACATTCTGGTAACAAGTTAGAAGCTATCTGATTATTGCAATTTTATATGCAAAAATTGATATCTGATTAAACATGATTGTCTTGAAGGTTGGGGCCGACGGAGGAAAATCACGTGTTAGAGAATTGGCAGGATTCAAAACAACTGGATGGAACTATTCTCAGAATGCAATCATCTGCACAGTAGAGCATCCTTCTGAAAATCGATGTGCATGGCAGCGGTTTCTACCTACAGGACCAATTGCACTTTTACCCATCGGTGATAAGTTCAGCAATATTGTTTGGACCATGAGCCCAACAGAATCAAACCAGCGCAAATCAATTACTGAGGAAGAATTTTTGAAGGATGTGAACTCCGCTTTAGATTATGGATGTGGACCTCATCCTACTTCAAGCTTATCTGGAACCCGAGATGTGTTCTCTTGGTTTCAAATGGATACAACAGTATCAGCCAATGAATCCTTTGAAGTTCCACCGAAAATAACTTAGCTAGCTTCTGAAAGGATGGTGTTTCCTTTGTCTTTACGCCATGCCAACTCCTATGCTTCGAAACGTGTTGTTCTTATTGGAGATGCAGCCCACACTGTCCATCCTCTTGCTGGTCAAGGAGTCAATTTGGGTTTCGGAGATGCATATTCTCTTTCAAGAATTATTGCAGAGGGCATTGCTTTAGGCACTGACATCGGAGAGGTATTTATTGTTTACAATGAGCTTATCAATACATATATGTGAAGTTAGATACTTACATATTCTATTTGTCACTCTTTGTGAACTCAAAGCATCCCTTGTATATGTATGTTCTGATTTAATTTGAAAGAGTTTGAAGGTTGGAGGATGAGGTATCTTCCTAAAGTAGTGTCATTGGAGAGATCAAGGATCAAGGGTGCGCTTGCTTTGCATTTTGATTTTCTGATTTCATTTTCAATATTTTTTTTTTCTGGATTTTGTGAAGGAAAAAGAGAAAAGAGTGAAAACAACAAATCCTATTTTCTATTTTCACTTGTTGTTTCCTTCACAAAATTATAAAAACAGAAAACACTGGAAATCAAAACAGAAAATGAAAACGTAAACCAAACGCGCCTTGCTATATAAATTTTGAAGTTGGGATTGCTTTCTGGCGCCTTTACACCCTTGTGTGGGACTTTGCCAGGGATATGGAATGGAATGGCATGTAACTAGTATGATTCTTTCTTCTTTGTGCATGCTTGCTGTGCAGGTGAACTTGCTAAAGAAGTATGAAGCGGAGAGGAAACCAGCAAATATTTCCATGGTGGCGATCCTTGAAAGCTTCCAGAAAGCTTACTCAGTTGATTTCGGACCTTTTAATATACTTCGAGCTGCAGCCTTCCATGGCGCAAATTATATACCACCGCTGAAAAGAAGTATAATTTCTTATGCTTCCGGAGAGCAAAACTTGCCCGTCTTCTTGTAATGTCGTTTCGGCCAAGTCATTTGCTGGCTTCAACTGGCAGATGAAAATCTTGCTTGTTTGTTTTACTAATACTGGCATCAAAATAAGTTTTACATGAAGGTTCAAACACTAGCTTTTTGCTTTTTTTGCTTTTTTTTTTCTTTTATTTCCCTTAAATGGGGGCTTGTGTATGAGACATGAGTCAATGGCCATGTTAAATTGTTCTGTGTTGATCCTTCACTGAAACTGTGGCCGTTGTGTGTAAATAGCACCAAAAGTTGTTTGCATGATGGAAGTTTTGATGTAATAAGTAGATAATGTTACTTTGATGATAAATTCAAAGCATTCTGAAAATATTGGCCCATGATTATGCACTTTTCATTATGATTTTTTTTAATGGGGGATATTAGGTATGTTAAAACGATTTTGATTAATTGAATTATTTTGTACTAATATTGAAAACATAATCTCTTGCTGATGTATTAATTTCAAGTCTTTTTTTTGTGTTGATGAAAGTGTTTTTAATGTAATTCTATTGAATTTAGATTCCTTTAAAGTGAGAAAAATAGTAAAGTAGTATTGTAAAAGATTAATTATTATTGATTTTGTAATTTTTATGAAATGTGTCATATTATCTTAATTTAAAAGTGATTAACTATTCACTTTAACACTTTATCAATTTTTAAAAAATTTAATCCAATTCTATCGGTACGAAAGGAATTATATTAGAAAAAGTCAAACTTGAAAGGAATTATATTAGAAAAAGTCAAACTTGTTTGTGAAATTTTGTTTAAAATACACACGAAATTTATTATTATTATTATTATTATTATTATTATTATTATTATTATTATATTAGAAAAAGTCAAACTTGTTTGTGAAATTTTATTTAAAGTACACACGAATTTTATTATTATTATTATTATTATAAAAGTAAATTTTATCGCACTGCTATCAGACTGATTATACTTTATGATACAGAGTGTTGGACGGCTAAAGGAGAGCACAAACACAAGTGTGGCAGAGATGAAAATATTGAGATAGATGAGTGGTCATACGTGATTGGATAGAATAAAAAACGAAGATATAAGAGAATTAGAGTGGTACTTATTGTGGAAAAGATGATAAAATCATGTCTCAGATAGTTTGGACATGTGAAAAGTAGACCGATAGAACACCTAGTCAAGAGGGGAGATGAGAGAAGGACAATGAGTGAAAGGCAGAACAAGACCTAGGAAAACCATCCATGAGATGGTCAAACAAATTCACATGTAAACAGTCTCTTTATAGACATGATACATGATAGAACTCAATGGTATTGTTTGATCCATGCAGCCGACCCCACCTAGTGGGACAAGGCTTTGTTGTTGTTGTTGTTGTATTATTATTATTGTTCTTATTATTATTATTATTATTATTATTATTATTATTATTATAGTAAAATTTTGTGAATGTAAAATGATATATATTTTATTAACTTAAAATTAAAATTACTTCTATTTTCTAATAATAAAATCGTAAAATTGTATTTCTTTAAAAGAAAGGAAGAAACTGATAATCCAAATAGCAATAGGATGGGATTAGATTGCACTTGAAAATAAAATCAAACCGGTCCAATTCAAACCACAACAATGTATATACTTCTAATTGGATTGATTTTTCCTTTAAAACTAATTCAAACCACACCACAAGCACTCCTATGTAAATTTGCACAAGAATGAAGAATCACACCTAATATATCTGTGTTAATATTCATCATTCTAAAAGACGTGATGCCAATAAAATTATGAAATGCTACCAGCAACGGGCATTTCCCCTTGAAGCCTCTTGTTTCTGTCCCCAACCTTCATTCCTATCCTCTCCTAAAGTTTGAGACAAATGTAAATAAGCAAACACCCAGCCTTCCATTCTAGAAGTCAATGGCTTGAGACTAGTGACTACAAACTATTTGTAAAATCTAAGTGTTTCGAAAACACTCGTCAGCAGAACTCAGAGAAATAACACTAGTAATTCATCTAGCTAAGGAAACAATATACAGAGCATGGTCTTTTGTAAATTAGAATATTCATTTAAGGTGGCTACATCTGAAGTTCTGACCAATATATATATTGATAGGGAATGAACTCAAACAAAAATTACTCCATTTTCTTTAATGGTATCGATAACAATACCCAGTTTACCTTCAATCCTTTCATTGTTTCTTGGTTCATAAGCCAATGCATATACATCAGCCTCCTTTGATCGCTCGGCAATGAGCCTTCCAACCACTCTACAAGCATTGTGATCTGTCAAGGAGGGGAGAGAGTTTCGAAGATCCTTGCCGTTTGTGGTAGCGACAGAGATCACTTTGCTTGTCCCTCGGTGCATCACCTTAGCGTGAATGAATCTTTTTGAAAAGAAAACGTTTAGTAAGAACGGTCTCATGTACATATCTGTCCTCTGCTTCCATGATTTCCTGTTAGGTTTCTTTGCAGCTTCACTTCGAGATCTTCGGGTCCAAGCAGCTTGGATGAAAGAGCACCCCTACAAAATGCAGATGTTGATACAAAGAGTAGACTGAGCATGGAGAGGGAGAAAGAATTGAAATTACTAACACCCTGATTTGGCCCCTGATATTTCGATGTTAAACAATCTCGTCACTATATTGTTATTATACTTGAAATTCCTAAGCATACAAATCTTCGACAAAAGCTGTACATACACAAGGAGGACTAATATTTCCACCTTTTTTTGAAGTTTAATTTTGATGCACTACGGATAATGTAAAATATTTACTCGTCTATTTATATCTATTTATATCTGTTCCTCTGGATAACCATTCATATAGATAGTTACCTTTTCTGACATGGCTTTATAATAATGCATCAAAAATTAAATTCTTTTTCCAATGGTAAGGGAGAAACTTGTTTAGAAAGGCAATTATGAAAGGTGAATTTGTAATGTTCATACCCTTAGGGCTTTCGTACCGCAAATTGCATGACTAGGATGTCCAGCTGAAAACTGTTAGCAACTAAATTGGGGTTTCTCTTTAAAAAATTGAGGAGTGGAACAGTGTCATATACGGTTTTCATCTCAAAATGCTCGAATTTTTTACAATTTAGAACCCCAATCAGAACTCAGAAGTTCAAAAGATCACAGTAAAGAACAGGTTATGTGAGCCTTAGGCTTCAAATTCATGAGAGGGTGAACCCTAAACTTAGAGGAACCAAACTGATTTTAATATGAATCTACTCTATGCTACTATTAAGATTGAAAGGTAATTCTTATTCGATAATTAACATAGAAAAGAATGATTTCGTAAGTGCAAGACTAATCAAGTAGAAAGAAAGAAGCTAACCTCAGAGAGATGAGTGTGAAGATGGAGACTTGGCGGGATGGAGGAGAAGGACAACGAACGAGGAGGAGAATAACCAACCGCTGACCACCAGCGGCCAGTGGGAGTGGTAGAAGAGAGGCGGAGGAGCGGCGGACAGCTGTAGGGTCTGGGCAGCTGTGACGGCGGCAATGCAAGTTGAAGCGTCATCCGTGTTGATTAGAATGTTCTCCGAAATTGAAGAATCAGAAACCGTTCAACGAGAAATATGAAGATGAAGTTGAGAGCACTTATGAGCTTCTAATGACGCCCATGAGGTGAGTGTGATTTGACAGTGGATTTGAGAATTGAGTGTTTGACAGACGGAGACGCAATGCACAAATTGCAAACTGCAGAGGACATTTTACCACATTATCTTTAATTGTTTTTTTTTTTTTAATTTTATATATAACAATTATAAAGATTATGGGAACTTAAATTAACTATTTGAATCTTATAAAAAAAATTTATATTAAAAGATTAAATATTATTGAAACTATTAACATTATTTGTTTTTAAAATAAAATAATTTTTAATTTTATTTTAAGAAAAATATTTCTTTAAAAATGAGAATAAAAAATAAAAAAAGTTCTTAATTTTTTTTGTGAAGACAAATTTGCCTTTCACATTAAAAAAATACAAAATCATCCCTCACATCTTCAAAGGCATGATAAAGAGGTCCTTCCATCCAATTACTAGTTTAAAGCGTAATAAAACGAGCTTATGTAAAAGTCAAATTTTTCACGTATTCATAACGGTACTAAATTAGACCGCTAATAAAAAATTTGAGTACAAATAGGTTCCAAAATATTAAAATAATAAGACATGTTCCTATTTTTTTTCTCCACCTCTTCTTACCCACCACCATTTTCATTTTGTTTTGAGAATCTCCTCCTCTTTGTTCTTTTTATTCTTCCTCAAATCTCCATAACAATAAAATAAAAAAGGATATTCCCAATCTGTATGAAATATAATAAATGAAAAAATGGAGCCATTACTGTTGTTGCACTCTAATAATGTGTCAACTGTTGGAGCCATTGTTGTTGGAGCAGTTAGACAGATTATTTTTTATGTCAAAAGTTATCAATTATTTGCTAATGTATAATGATATTGATAATCATGTAATATAATCTTTGCATAGTTAAATTAATTAGAATTTTTTATATAAAATGTTCTCATTTGTCATTTTTTTTATTTAACTTGAATACTACACAAAATGAAAATAATAGATAAAGAAATAGTATAACTGGTGTGAAAATTGTAAAATCCTATAAATTAATAAATAATTAATTATTAAATTAATTATGAGTCAAAAAATTAAAAAAATTAAATTTTAGAATTTAAAAAAGTACAAAATAATTAGAATACAAATTAAAATTCTAATTTTAAAAAATTTGACCTAAAATTAGGCCAACAAACCAAATCAATTAGATTGGGCTCATATTTGGCCCAATGTCCAACATCTAAAAGCTAAATCAGCCGCTCTTCCCTCTTCATTCTTGGTGATACACAATGAAGAGAGAAGAGAGCTCAAGGAATCTGACGATCGGATTTTCTATCGGTAAAGAAATATAAAAATATATAATCGCATTGTGAGTATAGCTTCTAAACCAATAGAAAATCCTTTCGTACAAACGTTTGGTTGTCACAATTAACAAACCCAATAAAATTTATAAACCGAAGTATTCAAACATCGGGTCGTCTTTTCAAGGAATTGCAAGGAAGTATGATTTATTATTGGTTATGAAAAATAGTATTTTTGGGTTTTTGAAAAGTTGAATGAGAAAAATAGATTGCAGGGAATTAAAGCAATAGCAAAGAAAAACTCTTGGCGAAGTATGAAAACTAGAAGTCCTATCCTAGTTATCCTTATCAATGGTGATGAGAGTTGTATTATTGCTCCCACTAAGTCAACCTCTAACTATGAAGGTCAGTCAAGTGGATAAATTAATTTAACACCTAAAGTCCTAGTCAACTCCTGAGGAAAGACTAGAGTTATAGGAATCTAAATCAATCAGCAAATATATCAATTATCAATCACGATGAGTTTGACAACTCAAGAGTTACCAATTAATCAACCCAAGCCAAGAATGAAGAAAGCTAAATAAAAATCATATATCTGAAAATGCCTCAAATTGCATTAGTTAAGAAAATCCTAACATGAAAAGTTCATAAGCCAATTTGGCAACATAAATCAAATAAAAGCATTAGAGTATCTAAAAATGGAAGAGAAAATAAACAAAAGGAACATTGAACCTGTGATGAAGAAGAAATAAATCATAAATCCTTTAAGAGGAATCCTAATCCTAAAACCTAAGAGAGAGGAGAGGACCTCTATCTCTAAAAACTACATCTAAATTATGAAAAGTGAATTAACAGTCCTCTCCCTTCATTTCTCCACTTTGCAGCCTTTAATATGTGTTTTCTGGGCTTGAAACTGGGCTGGAAATAGCCCAGGATTCGCTGGTTGCGAAATCTGCCACGCTGATTTTCGTCACTGCGACGCGTCCGCATGGAGCACGTGTTCGCGTCGCCTAGATGTACGGTCACAATGACAAATTATATATCAAATCGAAGCTCCGGACGTTAGTTTTCCAACGCAACTAGAACTGCCTCATTTGGATCTCTGTAGCTCAAGTTATGACCGTTTGAATACGAAGAGGTCAGGCTGACATCTTTGGCAATTCCTTCAGTTTCTTGTATTCCTTCCACTTTTGTATGCTTCCTTTCCATCCTCTAAGCCATTCCTGCCTTGTAATCTCTGAAAACACTTAACACACATATCATGGCATCTAATGGTAATAAGAGAGGATTAATATTAGCAAATTTAAAGTCCAAAGAAACATGTTTTCAATCATAGCACAAAATCCGGAAGGAAAAAGTAAAATCATGCAAATAGTATGAATAAGTAGGTAAAGAGTTGATTAAAACTACTCAATTGAGCATAAGATAAACTATGAAATAGAGGTTTATCAACCTCCCCACACTTAAACATTAGCATGTCCTCATGCTAAACTCAAGAAAAACTATAAAGGAGTGAAGAGGAATGATAGAGAGTATGCAATGCAACCTATCTATGTGAATGCAACTACATACAAAATGTTCCTACCTACTTGGTAACTTATTTTATCCCCTTATTTAATTACTCAAATTTTTTTTATCTATGCACATGGTAACTTAATTTATTTTGATTTCACATGAGCATGCTTCCCAAAATTTTTAAGATAACTTATTCAATTTAGTTCCTTTTTTTTTCATCCCATGTTCCCATAAAATTCCCCATACTTAATTTATATACAATATCTATCTTAAGTTAACCAAGGATTCAACTTGGAATTTTTATTTTGTTTTTCTGCTTAAGGCTAGTAATGTGGTTATAAAACAGAAGAAGGGGTAAAAAGGCTCAAGGGGGCTAACAAAGGTGATTGAAAGGGTAGGCTATTTGGGATAAGTAAGCAAAAACAAGTAAGCACGTAAATACACTAAATAATGGACATATAGAATGGAACAAAGATAGAGAAGAAAACACACAAGAGTAAAAATTTATGGTTAAATAATGTAACCATATAAATAAGCTCAAAATCTCACAGGTTGTGTATTCTTTGGCTTAAAAACCATGTTCCAAATACAACTTCAAACAAATTTAACACAAAAAATTTTGATTTTAAATTAGTGAAAAATTTCAAAAATAGGGTCTTTAGAAGAAACTTATTATTTTTCAACCAAGTAGAATATGCATAAAATCAAACAAATATACAAATGCAACAATGAACAAACAAAGAAAATAGAGTATTGGTGTTGAAAAGAAGGTAACTAACCCCTGGAAGTCGGTATCGACCTCTCCACACTTAAAGATTGCACCGTCCTCAGTGCATGCTAAGATGTGCAAGTGGATGGGGGTTGTGGTTCCTCTGCTGGTGCTCTTTTTGTTCCTTTCCTTGCCGGTGGTTTGGGAGTAGCTTCCTCTCTACCCTTCTTGGTGGCCATTGATGAGCGGATATTTTATACGCTTTTGGGGGTAATTTCATGTAGATTTTAGTGTGTTCTAGTTAGTTTTTAGTATATTTTTATTAGTTTTTAGACAAAATTCATATTTCTAGACTTTACTATGAGTTTGTGTGTTTTTCTGTGATTTCAGGTATTTTCTGGCTGAAATTGAGGGAGCTGAGCAAAAATCTGATTTAGGCTGAAAAAGGACTGCTGATGTTGTTGGATTCTGACCTCCCTGCACTCGGAATGGATTTTTTTGAGCTCCAGGAGTCCAATTAGCGCGCTCTCAATTGGGTTGAAAAGTAGACATCCAGGGCTTTCCAGCAATATATAATAGTCCATACTTTGCTCGAAGATAAATGATGTAAACTGGCGTTTAACGCCAGTTCCATGTTGCATTCTGGCGTTGAACGCCAGAAACAGGTTGCAAGTTGACATTTAACTCCAGAAACAGCCCAGACACGTGAGAAGCTTAAGTCTCAGCCCCAGCACACACTAAGTGGGCCCCAGAAGTGGATTTCTGCACTATCCATCTTAGTTTACTTATTTTCTGTAAACCTAGTTTACTAGTTTAGTATTTAAACACCTTTTAGAGACTTATTTTGTACCTCATGACATTTTTAGATCTGAACTTTGTACTTTTTGACGGCATGAGTCTCTAAACTCCATTCTTGGGGGTAAGGAGCTCTACAGCGTCTCGATGAATTAATGCAAGTATTTCTGTTTTCTATTCGATCACGCTTATTTCTATCAAAGATGTTCATTCGCACTTCAATATGAAGAAGGTGATGATCCGTGACACTCATCACCATTCTCAACCTATGAACGCATGCCTGACAACCACCTCTGTTCTACATTAGATTGAATGAGTATCTCTTAGATTCCTTAATCAGAGTCTTCATGGTATAAGCTAGAATCCATTGGCAGTATCCTTGAGAATCCAGAAAGTCTAAACCTTGTCTGTGGTATTCTGAGTAGGATTCAAGGATTGGATGACTGTGACGAGCTTCAAACTCGCGAGTGTTGGGTGTAGTGACAGACACAAAAGGATCAATGGATCCTATTCCGACATGATCGAGAATCGACAGATGATTAGCCGTGCTGTGACAGAGCATTTGGACCATTTTCACTAAGAGGATGGGAAGTAGCCATTGACAATGGTGACACCCTACATACAGCTTGCCATGGAAGGAGCCTTGCATGTTTGAAAGTAAGAAAGCATTATGTTGCAGGAATTCAGAAGACAAAGTATCTCCAAAACTCCAACATATTCTCCATTACTGCATAATAAGTATTATTTAATCCATGCTCTCTTATTTATTTGAAAGTCAATTGATAACTCTAACTGGTATCCTGACTAAGATTAATAAGATAACCATAGCTGCTTCAAGCCAACAATCTCTGTGGGATTCGACCCTTACTCACGTAAGGTATTACTTGGACGACCCAGTGCACTTGCTGGTTTGTTGTGTGGATTGCAAAAGTGGTAATTGTAATTTCGTGCACCAAGTTTTTTGGCGCCGTTGCTGGGGATTGTTTGAGTTTGAAAAACTGACGGTGAATCTTGTTGCTTAGATTAGGAAAAATTTGTCTTTTTGGTTTAGAGCCACTAGAATTGCATCTTTTATTATTCCTTTTTAAAATTTTTTTCTTCGAAAATATTATTTTTCTTTATTAATTGTTAGTTTTGCATTGAGTTTAGTGTCATTTTTAAGTTGGTGTCATTTGCATGCTTTTCTTTGTCTTTCAATTTTCGAATTGTATGTTCTTTGTTCTTCCTCGATCTTCAAGTTTGTTGTCAATTTTTCTTGTTTGATTTTTAGTTTTTCTTGTTCTGTGTGTTTTCATGTTTTCCTTGTGCTTTTTTTTTCAAAATATTAGTTTTCAAAAATACCTTTTTTATATAATATTAAAACACGTTAAATTTATAGCTCAGTTGGCTAGAGCATTAGTTTATGTTCTTGGCAATTGGCTATCTTTTTTTAAAACTTTTTTAAAATAATTTTTCTTTGATTAAATCTTGTGCCAAACTTTAAGTTTGGTGTTTTCTTGTTAATCTTTCTTTAATTTTCGAAAACTTTATTGTGGTTTTCTAAAAATTTTAAGTTTGGTGTTCTATCTTTTGTTCTTGTTGTTCTTGTGAGTCTTCAAAGTGTTCTTGAGTCTCCTTTGTGCTTTGATCTTAAAATTTTTAAGTTTGGTGTTCCTTGGTGTTTTTCCTCTAAAAATTTCGAAAACAAGGAGCATTAAATCTAAAAATTTTAAGTCTTATATCTTTTGTGTGTTTTTCTCTTTCATCATAAAATTCAAAATTCAAAAAATATATTTTCTAACTATTTTTAAGCAAGTATTTCGAATTTTTTTATAAAAATTCAGATTTCAATTTCAAAATTTTTCAAATCTTATCCTTTTAAGATTTTAAAAAAAATTATAGCTTTTTCAAAAATATCCTAACCACTTTCTCTCTCCTCACTTTTTTGAAAATCTTCATAAAATATTTTCAAATTCTTTTTGTTTTTCTTTTTATTTTAGTTTTTATTTTATTTTATTTTATTATTTCGAAATTTTCTCTATAATAATAAAATAAATAAAATAAATTCACATAATCTCCCTTTCTCCATCATTGACTTAAGTGAAAATGAATAGTCCAGAAGGACGCTGGGGTCATATGCTAACCCCACTACTGCTTCATATGGGAGTAGTATCTGTATACCCTCCATCGGAGTCAGTAGCTTTGAGTTGAACCCTCAGCTCATTATCATGGTGCTGCAAAGTTGCCAGTATTCCAGTCTTCCACAAGAAGAACCTACAGAGTTTCTGGCACAGTTTTTACAAATTGCTGACACAGTACATGATAAGGAAGTAGATCAGGATGTCTACAGATTGTTACTGTTTTCATTTGCTATAAAAGACCAAGTTAAGAGGTGGTTAAATAACCAACCTAAGGACAGCATAAAGACATGGAAACAGCTGTCAGAAAAATTCCTGAATCACTATTTTCCTCGAAAACAGATGACATAGCTAAGGATGAGCATCCAAGGCTTCAAACAAGGAGATAATGAATCCCTTTATGATGCCTGGGAGAGATACAGAGAGATGCTAAGAAAATGCCCCTTTGAAATATTTTCAGAGTCGGTGCAGTTAGACATCTTTTATTATGGGCTTACAGAGAAAGCTCAGATTTCTCTGGACCACTCATCTGGTGGATCTATACACATGAGAAAGACAATTGAAGAAGCTCAAGAGCTCATTGATACAGTTGCCAGAAATCAGCATCTGTATCTAAGCAGTGAACCTTCCATGAAAGGAGAGGCTAAAACAGTAACTGCTGAACTCAGTCCTGCAGAACAAGTTACAAAATTCAATCGGCAATTAGATTTTCTAACAAAATAGCTAGCTGAATTCAAGGAGATATTACAAGAAACAAGAAGGGCTAATATGAATATGGAAGTACAGTTGAAGCAAACAGAACAACAATTATCAAAACAAATAACAGAAGAGTGCCAAGCAGTTCAATTAAGAAGTGGGAAAATATTAAATACCTCACTTCAAGGCAGCAGGAAGCCAAGAAATGAACAAACTGCTACCCAAAATCCCTCTGAGGATAGTCAGAGCCCAGAGAGGAATAATTCTGGCGCTCAAACGCCAGAAAAGGGGAGGAGAACTGGCGTTGAACGCCCAACCCATGCTCAGTCCTGGCGTTCAACGCCAAAAACATGCAAGGAATTGGCGTTGAACGCCCAAAGGAAGCACAGTTCTGGCATTCAGACGCCAGAAACAGGTAAGGAGTTGGCGTCTAATGCCACTCCAGCTTCCACCCCTGGCATTCAAACGCCAGTGGGGGATCAGACACATGCAAGTGTTGATAGCAACCCCTCTAAAAAGGCTTCTCAACCCACATCTGTAGGCAATTAACCTACAGCAACTAAGGTTGAGGAATACAAAGCCAAATGCTTTATCCTCAGAAACTCCGCCAGGCGGAACAAGATAAGCAATTTGCCCGCTTTGCAGACTATTGATGATCGGATTCTTGACAGTTTAGAATTCATCTAATGGAGTCTCGTTGTAAAGTATAGTTTCCAAACCAATCGATAATCCTTTCATGCAAAAATTTTGGTTGTCACAAAGAACAAACCCCAAATAAGAATTAACCAGAGTATTTGGACTCCGGGTCATCTCACAAGGAGTTACAATGAAGTGTATGATTATTGGTTATGAGGTATTTTGGGGTTTTTGAGATTTTGGACAAGAAATGTAAATGGCAAAGAAAATAAACTAGCAACTAACAAAACTCTTGGCAAGATATGAAAATTAGAAGTCCTATCCTAATTATCCTCCTTAATTATGACCACAAATTGTTTATTGGTACCACTTCGTTAACCTCTAACCAAGGAAGAAAGTCAAGTGGATGAATTAACTTGATTCCACAAGTCCTAGCCAACTACCTAGGCCAAGAGGATCAAAATCTATACTAAAATCCAACCAAGCATTTCATCAAACACTTGGAAGGCATAAAAGGAAAGTATAGTAAATTAACAACAAGAATTAAATCTAACAACAATCAAATGTAAAGAATTAACACAACAATTAAAGGAAACAAGATCTACATGAATTACTTCAAATTTCATTGAAGGGAAATAGAAGAAGAAAGAGTGCATCAACAACAAAATAACAATTGCAAGAATGAAATACAAAAATAGAGAGAGGAAGAGTAGATGAACAAGAAATTGTAAAGGAAAAGTAAATCAAAACATGAGTTAAACCTTGGATTCAAGAAGAATTAACTAAAACTACCCTAAAATATAGAGAGAAGAGAGAGCCTCTCTCTCTAGAATTCTAGCTTAAAACATGATGAAAACTCAACTATGACTACTTGGTTCATTTCCCCTCAATCCTTGGGTTCAATAGCATCAGAAATGAGTTGGATTGGGCCCAAAATAAGCTAGAAATCGCTAGTCATGAGTTGCTCTTTAGTGGGTCACGTGCTCAATCGGTGCGTCCGCGCACATTGCACGTGCGCGCCCCTATACACGAAACAACATATGACAAAATTTATATCGTTTCGAAGCCCCGAAGGTTAGCTTATTAACGCAACTAGAACCGCCTCATTTGGACCTCTGTAGCTTAAGTTATGGTCGATTGAGTGTGAAGAGGTTAGGCTTGACAGCTTTACGGTTCCTTCATTTCTTCATGAGTTCTCCCACTTTGCATGCTTTTCTCTTCACTTCTTCCATTTAATACTTGCCTTATGAACCTGAAATCACTCAACAAACATATCAAGGCATCGAATGGAATTAAAGTGAATTAAATTTAGCTATTTTAGGGCCTAAAAAGCATGTTTTCACATTTAAGCACAAATCAAGGGAGAATTGCAAAACCATGCTATTTCATTGAATAAATGTGAGAAAAGGTGATAAAATCCCCCAAAATAAGCACAAGATAAACCACAAAATTGGGGTTTATCAAATCTCCTCACACTTAAACCAAGCATGTCCTCATGCTAAGAGTAAAGAAGGACAAGAAAAGGGTATGAACATTTATTCAATGCAAATAAACTATATAAACCTATCTACATGCATGCAACTAAATGCAAAATAATTCTATCTACTTGGTTAAAAGTAAATCAATCTCCAAGAACATATATAAGCAAGTAGGGCAAAGGTCATATGACGACTCACAAACTCTACCAATTCAAATATCAAAATGAAGTTCAAATAGACTTGCAAGAAGAAAGCTCATGAAAGCCGGGAACAAGGAATTGAGCATCGAACCCTCACCGGAAGTGTATCCGCTCTAATCACTCTAGTGTATAGGGTCGATCCACTCAATTCTCTTCTAATCATGCTTTCCAATATTTGTTTTTCATCTAACAATCAACAATTATTCAATGCATGCATACATTCATCATGAGGACTTATTCATAGGTTGTAATGTGGTTAGGGTCAAGATAGGGATGTATATGGTCAAGTGAACTTAAAATTTGCATCTTTGATTAGTCCAAGCTCTCACCTAACATATATGACAATCTATACAATTCTAATACACAACCTAGCTACCCATGATTCCCACTTTTTCACATACTCATGCATTCTTTTTAATTCACATTCCATATGCATTGATTTTTTTATTGAACTTTACTTTGGGGCATTTTTGTCCCCTTTTTATTTCTTTATATATATATATATATTTTTCTTTATCATTTTTTTTCACATTGTTTTGTTTTTTTTCAAAAGTATATACAAACGTATCAATGCATATGGTTTTACATATAGTGCATGAATATGTACCCAATTCCCAATATTTTCAACAAAAATATAAAAATTACACTTTTACCTCAACCAATGTCCCAAGTTTCCCATACCCAAATGATACACACCCTCACTAGCTTAAGCTAATCAAAGATCCAAATTAAGGACATTTATTGTTTTTCACTTAGGGGTAATGATGTGCTAAAATTAAGAACAAAATGGATTAAATAGGCTCAACTTTGGCTAACAATGGTTGATGAAAGGTAGGCTATTTGGGTAGGTGAGCTAAATGAAATGATGGCCTCAATAATATAAATGCATGTATACATGGAATAATGGACATATAGAATCAAACAAAGCAAGGATTACAATCATAGAAAGAGAACAATGCACACAAGAATGAAAATAAGTGGTTATAAGATGTAACCACACAATTTGGCTCAAAACTCACATGCTTATGTTCTTAGCTCAAAAACCATGTTCCAAAATAAATTCTTCAAGCAAGTTCAACAAATTTTTTTTTTCAAATTGGTAGGGTGCCCCAAAACATTTTCTTGGAAAAGAAATCATCACCCTAACCAAGTAGTCCTAATAAGAAGGAAGTGATGAAAATATGTACAAATCTAACTAACATGCAACCTATCATGCAATGCAACAACTAGCTAATATTGGTGTTGAAAAAAAAAGAAAAGAAATTGTTACCCATGGAGATCGGTCGGACGACCTCCCCACACTTGAAGATTGCACCGTCCTCGGTGCATGCAAAGAAGAGCAAGGTGGACGGGTTGAAATAATTGATGAGCTTCTACAAAGGATTGTGCGGATGAACTTGTTTGTCGCCCCAATTAGAAGCTTTCCTTTCTCCCTTCTCGGTGGCCATCCTAAAAGGAAAGAAAAAGAAAGAAATTTAAGCCTATAACAAAGATATCAAAGCAAATAAAACATAGGCGGGGCTAATGCCAAATAAAAGTAGGGTTCTCACTATATGGTAGCTACAACATATAAGTGAGAAAATAATACAAGCAAAGGGCATATCAATTAATACTTGATGCACGAACAAGTTAAAGCATAGGTACATGACATGAAGAGCATGTTGCATCAAGCTTAATCAATAATTGACACAAACAAGATTAGTGATAAGTACGACAGTATTTGGTCCTATCCTAACACAATGACAACAATGTATAAACATAAGGGATCATGAGTTAGGAAGGACTAAAGCACTAATCTTGTATGTAGAGCGAATATTACAATTAATGCAACAAGTCACAAAGCACCAATACTAACCAAGAAATTTTCAACAATTGAATATAAGAATCCAACACAATTATTAAAATAAGAAACTTAGAAAATAAAAGGGAAAACAAGTTACAAAAATAAAATTAAAATGCAATGAATGAAAACAAACAAACGCAATAAAAGAGGATGGAAGAAAAGGAAAATTTTTTTTTGAATTTTTTATTTTTTTAATTTTTATTTTTATTTATTTTTATTTATTTTATTTTATTTATAAAATTTTTTTTGAAGAAAAAAGAAAATTTTTCAAGAGAGGAGGAAGAATAAAAAGAAAAAAAATAGAAAGAAAGAAGAAGAAAAGAAGAAAGAAGGAGAAAGGAGAAAGGAGAAAAAAAAGGGTGCAAATCCGCGCGTGCGCAGCGTGCTAGCGCGCGGATTGCCTGGCACAAAGTAGGTATAAAGTGGGCACAACTCTCGGGTTTTAGTACTAGGAGTTGTGAAACCACAACGGCGCGCGCGGATGCGGCGGGGCAAATCCGTGCGCGCGCGCAGCGTGCTAGCGCGCGGATTGCATGTTTTTTTTCCCAAAAACCGGGCACTCTCCTAATCTACAAGCATTCTAAAACAATCACAAATCAAATTTAACAACAAATTTTTTTAGTTTTTGAAAAATTTTCAAATACACTAAAAACAAAACTTATACTACAAGCAACCTACTTAATCAACAATCTAAACTAATCAAAACACACTACTACAACCTATCATCGAAACAAAATATATAAGAGTGTAGAAAAGAAGAAAACTACCTATAATGGCAACTCCAATCACTTATTCAGCCAAATCTAAAAGAGAGTGGAAAGAGTTTACCATGGTGGGGTGTCTCCCACCTAGCACTTTTAGTTTATGTCCTTAAGTTGGACATTTGGGAGGCTCCTTGTCAAGGTGGCTTGTGCTTAAAGCTATCTTGGAACATCTACCAATGCTTGAATCTCCAATAAGCTCCATTCTTCAAATTTAATAGCTCCATGCTTTGATGGAGTTCTTCACAAGCCATGGGCTCCCAAAGGTGCTCCTCATGTATTCCCGGATCCCATACCTTGTTTCGACACCCATCTTTAAGATGATCATCGTTGTTCCATTCGGGTGCCATAATCTTGGAATTCTCATTTAAGTGACCAAACATCTTCCTAGACCCAAGCATTATAGTTCTACACCAACCCTTGCAATTGAGCTTTAAACATGTAACCATAGTGAACCTAGAATGATTTTTCCAAACACTAACCATCTCCTTTTGCTCTTAAAGCCACAAATATGTCTAAGTTGACCATTCATTTCAATCAAACCATATTCAAGGGGAATAATAAAACTTAAGCATAAGGAATTTACCCACTTGAATGAAAGAATGGATGATGGTGGCTTGGGGAAAGGTATTTCCAATGTCCTTGTAAGCTCTACTCCCTTGTGTTCTTCCTTGTCAATCTCCACCTCTTCATAAAATTCTTTAATTTCAATCCTTTGTTCATCATTTTCATCTAACTCTGCTCCATCACCCGAATCATAAATGGGAGGTTGAGAGAAATCTACCTCCACATTGCTTTCCATCTCATTAGGAGAAGGTTCTTCAAATTCAAAGGATTCAACCACCAAGAAGGTTGGATGCATGGTCTTCATCACCAAGGGAACTCAACTCTTGCTCCATTCCTTCTAAGTCTTCATTCAATAATTGTTTTGGAGGTTGTGCACTTTCCTCCTCAACATCAAATTCAATCTTCTTGGAGGAATTTTCTATGATTTTAGCTTCCCATGGAGGTTCCGCATCTCCTAAGTCTTCAACTATTTCTTCTTCATTAACAATTTCTTCACTCTCCACTTGTTGCAAGACATACCCCATCTCCTTGTCCTCATGTTGAGATTCTAAAATCTCCTTCATGCTCCTTTACTCTGTTGATTTCTCACATTCATCTATGGAGATGCTTTGCTTCTTGCATGAGTCCTGTTCCGAGGGTTACCTGAAACGTGTAGCTCGGCCGTCTGGCAAGACCCGAGGTGAGGGTTCCGTGACCCGAGCTTGATGTGCCGAGCGGCTGGTGGTTGTACCTGCAATGACACTCCGATGCTTAAGTTAGCATGGGTCCAAGCAGATATTGAGTAGAATTAGAGTATGAGTTATACCTGGGTGCTCCAGTGTATTTATAGTAGTTGGTCGTGATCCTCCCTGGATAAGATATTCTTATCTTATCTTATCGTTTGGGAGCTTTATCCCTATCTTTGTGGAACCGCCTTTCTTTAGGCCTTTTCGGCCTTTAGGTTTTGGGCTTCGTTCCTTCTGATGGGCCTTCTTAGCTTATTTGTCCGAGGTCCGACCTCAGGCGTGGGCCTTGGGACGAGGTCGGACCTTTCTATGAACTTCCGAGTTGGGGGAGCTCGGTCAGGGTATGAACAGTGCCCCTGCCCGAGTTCGTCCTTTGAGAGGTCGAGCTCGGGCATAGTTCAAAATTTTCAAAAAATGGCCGTTTTCAGCATTTATTGCTTTTTACCGTTTCTCCTCGATTTCCGTTCGGGCTCTGTGAAGGCATTATTTATTTGCCCCTTTTCGTTTATTCTGTTCCCTTTCCATTTTCTGAGTTTTCGCCACCTCTCTTTCGAGCGCCGCTCCTTCTTTGTTCTTTTTCTCCGATTCTTTCTGTGCGTTTTTCCGGGGTTTCCTCTGCGCCGCCGTTTTCGTTCTCCTTGCATCGGAGCTCGTCGTCTTCTTCCTTTCTTCCAGGTTTGTTCTCGTCTTCATTTTCTTTGCGCACATATGCTTCTGTTTCTTTTTTCTTCTATGCCTGGGTTTGCCCCGAAAAGAGTCGCCGCCATTGCTTTGGTTGTTTGTATGGGGGGGGCTCTTTTCTCTTGGTATTTTGTTTTCGGGTTTCTGTATTCTCTTCTAAAAGAACTTGGTTTTCTCGCCTTTGCTGAATGGGTTTTTTGCTGTCTGCCTTTATGTGATTTTTGCCTTGCTGTTGTATTCTTCTTTGTAGGCAAGATTTTTATGTCTCGAAAGGTTCTGCAAGCGATGTCGACCAAGATTCCGAGTGGTCTTGGTTGGGTAGATCCTGTTCCTTTAAGAGTCCCTTCTGTGGTAGATTCTGAATATTTAGCTAGGTTTCGTAGGCAATGTAGCATATGTGAAGATAGAGAGTCTGAGAGGGATTATGAGTTAGTAGCCCCGGATTCCGAGGAGAGAGTGTGCTTCCCGCCTTTAGACAGTTCCGAGAAGCTCTTCTTTTATGCTTATGATTGCTTTTTCTCTAAGCTGAGTGTCCGACTTCCTTTTACCGACCTGGAGTCCGAGGTGTTGTGGTCTTGTAACCTTGCCCCTACGTAGCTCCATCCAAATTCCTGGGCATTTTTAAAGCTGTTCCAACTTTTGTGTCAGTTTTTGGGAGTTTCTCCCTCTATTTCTCTTTTTTCCTATTTGTTTGTGTTGACGAAGCCGGGGTCGGGCGGAGGGAAGGTGTCTTGGGTCTCTTTTAGGGCTAACCAGGGGAGGAAGTTCTGTACCCTGTATGATGAGTCTTTTCACGATTTTAAGAACTTTTATTTCAAGGTCCGGGCTGTTGGAGACGTCCGACCTTTCTTTCTAGATGAGAGTGGGGAGCCTTCTTTTCCTCTTTGTTGGCAGGAGAATATAGTGTCTGTTAAGTATACTTTTGAGAGTTTAGATGAGGTGGAGCAGGCCTTTGTGGGTGTGGTGAGCAGTTTATGGGGTCGGGCACCTCACTTGGACACGAAGAAAATGTTGGGAGATCCAAGCCTTCTCCGTTCCGAGTTAGGTAGTTCCCGACCTCTTTGAGATTTATCCTTCTTAGTATTTGGGTTTTGTTTTGGTGGAATTTCTGTTGTGGTGATCTTTTTCCTTTTTATTTCTGCAGAGATGTCTTCTCAGGCGGATTCTATGAAGTTTCTTCGTCGGACGAAGAAGTCGGTGGCTGCTCGAAATCTCGAGGCCGGGGATGCTTCTGCCCGATCTTCTCCGCAGAAGACTACTATAGGTGTTCAGACTCGGTCGAAGACTATTCCGACTCCCCAGTTCCGAGCTTTAAGTCAGGATCCTCCGACCTCTGGGCCTGCTACCTCTTCTCCTCCTCCGTTCTCGGGTCCTCCTCCCAAGAAGCAGAAGACCTCTCAAGAGCTTGCCGGTTTCAATGATAAGGACTTTGACGCTCTTGGTTGGGTTGAGCAGCATATTCTCCCTCAGACCTTTATTTCCACTGATGATGTTTCTATGGAGCATCATTTTCAGTATATGGCGCGGAGCTGTGTCCGGATGGCTAGTCTTCATGCCGCTATTGCCCGGGAGTTCAAGAAATCCCCTCTTGGGGCGACCAGCTCCCGACTTGAGAAGGCTCAGTCCGAGCTCGATAAGATTAGTCAACTGAAGGCTGCCAGAATTACTGAGCTGGAGGCCTCCTTGGAGAAAGAGAAAACTAAAGCTACCGCGGCTGTGGCGGCAGCGAAGACATCTGAGGAGGTGGCGAAGGTGGCTACAGAGAATTATACCAAGCTATATGCTGAGCTTGTGGAGACGAAGGAGAAGTTGCAATCTGCTCGGGATGATTTTTACGAGCTGGAGGGTCACGTGGCTAAGGGTATGGATGCTATGTTTGAGAACTTGAAGGCTCAGGTCCGGGTTCTTGCTCCCGACCTGGATCTGAGCTTATTTAGTACGGATAATGTTGTCGTGGAGGGAAAGATTGTTCCTGCTCCTGCCGAGGATGAAGTTCCGATGTCCGACCCCGGAGTTCCTGTTCAGAACCCGACTTCTCCCTTGGTCGGGGATGGATCTGGTGTGGGGGTTTCGAATCGAGAGGACGTTGCCGTCGATGCTGTCCCGATTTCTATGTTTGCTCCGCAGCCTTCTGTTGATGTGGAGTCCGGGAAGGACTTTGATCCTCTGTAATCTTTTTATTCTGGTTTTGTGCCCGGCCTGTGGGCTCTTTTGTCTTTTGGATGGTTTCTGTTGAACGCTTTGAACACCTTTTGCTTTTAGCTACTTTTTAGTAACTTTTTTAGCTTATTATGCGGTGTTTTTGTTCGCGTTTTGACCTTTTGTTTCCGCTTTTGTGCTTTTTAGTTGTTTTCAGATAACAACTTTTTAGCTAGCGTTTTGACTTTTTGTTTCCGCTTTTGTGCTTTTTAGTTGTTTTCGGATAACAACTTTTTAGCTAGCGTTTTGACTTTTTGTTTCCGCTTTTGTGCTTTTTAGTTGTTTTCGGATAACAACTTTTTAGCTAGCGTTTTGAAACTTCTTCTGATTTCGTTCTTTTCGCTTGTACTTTTTAGTTGCTTTTGTAAAGCAACTTTTTAGTAAGTGTTTTTCGAAATCTTGGTTCTTGCCGTTTTGAGGCTTCTTTCTTGGGTCCGAGCTTTTTCTCGGACATCGGGTGCTCGAGTACCTCCTTTTTGTTAGGTCCGATTTTGTCGTTGGTCGGCCCTTTTGAGTTATTTCTGCAATCTCTTTTATTTGGCTTTTTCGAGCCATTTCAGAGTTACTTTATAACTTTTCCTTTGTCGGGTCCGACTTCGTCGTTTGGTCGGCCTTTTTAAGTTATTTTTGTAACCTCTTTTTCATTTGGCTTTTCGAGCCATTTCAGAGTTACTTTATAACTTCTCACATTAATTTGAACCTCGTCGCTTCATCTTTGCCGACCTTGTATGGTCTCTTGGCAAATGATTTTTTGCGTTTTGCCGAGCATAAATTAATGCGCCTAGGTGGGGTACTTTCTAGGATTTGCTTCATCATGAGGAAGAGAAAATAGAGAAATTTGATTAGTATTAAAAAAGAAGGAATATTTACAAACTGTTTACCCTTTGACTAGGTCGGGTATCTTACTTAGCCGGGTGTCTCATTAAAAAACCCTTGTAGGGAAAAAGAGTACACCTCGGGTTAGGTTTTTCTAGCTGTAGTACCGTCTTAGATTACAGGCGTGCCAGGCCCTGGGCAGCTCATTGCCTTCTAGATCGGATATTTTGTAGTAGCCTGTCCCTAAGGCTTCTGTTACCTTGTAGGGTCCTTTCCAATTTGCGGCTAGCTTTCCTTCTCCCGACTTTTGTGTTCCGATGTCATTTCGGATTAGAATCAGGTCGTGAATGGAGAAACTTCGCTTTATTACCTTTTGATTGTATCTGAGGGCCGTTCGCCGTTTTAAGGCTTCTTCTCGGATTCGGGCTCTTTCTCGGACCTCGGGGAGGAGGTCGAGTTCTTCCCTTTGTGCCTGTGGGTTGCCTCCTTCGTTGTAGAAGATGACTCTGGGCGACCCTTCATCTATTTCGATAGGAATCATTGCCTCCATCCCGTAGGCTAGTCGGAACGGGGATTCTCCCGTTGTAGAGTGCGGGGTTGTCCGATATGCCCATAGTACCTGGGGGAGTTCTTCGGCCCATGCCCCTTTGGCCTCTTGGAGTCTTCGTTTTAATCCGGCCAAGATGACTTTATTTGCAGCCTCTGCTTGTCCATTGGCTTGTGGGTGCTCGACCGATGTGAATTGCTGTTTGATTTTTAGTTCGGCCACCAAGTTCTGAAAACTTGTGTCCGTGAACTGTGTTCCATTGTCTGTTGTGATGGAGTAGGGGACTCCGAACCTCGTGACAATGTTTTTGTATAGGAATCTACGGCTTTTCTGAGCCGTAATAGTGGCTAAGGGTTCAGCTTCGATCCACTTTGTAAAGTAGTCGACCCCTACTATGAGGTATTTGACTTGCCCCGGTCCTTGTGGAAACGGGCCGAGTAGGTCGAGTCCCCATTTTGCAAAGGGCCATGGCGCAGTGATGCTGATAAGGTCTTCGGGCGGTGCCTTGTGAAAATTGGCGTGTTTTTGGCAGGGGGGCATATTTTCACAAACTCCGTTGCGTCTCTTTGCAAGGTCGGCCAGTAGAACCCGGCTCTGACTACTTTTTTGGATAGTGCCCGAGCTCCGAGATGGTTCCCACACATGCCTTCGTGGACTTCTTCGAGGACGCTTTTTGTTTCTGAGGTCGGAACGCACCTAAGGAGGGGATTTGAGAATCCTCTTCTGTATAATACGTCGTGAATTAATGTATAATTCTGGGCGTCCTTTGTAAGCCTTTTAGCTTCTTTTCTTTCGGCGGGGAGAGTTCACGACTTCAGGTAGTTGAGTATGGGGGTCATCCATCCTTGTTGTTGGTTGGATATATTTAGTATTTCTTCCTCACTTAATACGGAGGGAGATTGTAAGGTTTCTTGGAGGAGACTTCTGTTGTTGCCTCCAGGCTTGGTGCTAGCAAGCTTTGAGAGGGCGTCTGCCCGGGCATTTTGCTCCCGAGGTATGTGCTGGATTTGTATTTCTGGGAAGTGGCGTAACTGTGCCTGTGTTTGGTCCAGGTATTTTTTCAAAGTTGGGTCTTTGGCCTGGTAACTTCCATTTACTTGTGATGTGATGACCTGGGAGTCGCTGAAGATTGTGATTCTCTGGGCTCCGACCTCTTCGGCTAGCTTTAGTCCTGCTAGTAGGGCCTCATATTCGGCCTGGTTGTTCGAAGCCTGGAACTCGAACTTTAGGGATAGTTCTATCCGCGTTCCTTGGTCGCTTTCAAGTATAACCCCGGCTCCGCTTCCTGTTTTGTTTGAGGACCCGTCGACATACAGGTTCCATGAGAGTGGGGTTCCAGGGGTCTCAGTGTATTCTGCGATGAAGTCGGCTAGATACTGGGATTTTATGGCAGTCCGAGCTTTATAGTGAAGGTCGAACTCGGACAGCTCCACCGCCCATTGTAGGATTCGTCCTGCCATGTCTGCTTTTTGTAGGATGTGTCTCATGGGTTGATTTGTCCGGACCTTGATGGTGTGGGCTTGAAAGTAGGGACGGAGCCTCCGGGCTGTGAACACTAGGGCGTAGGCGAATTTTTCTATTTTCTGATAGTTTAACTCGGCCCCTTGTAGTGCTTTGCTTACAAAGTATATGGGGTGTTGTCCTTGGTCATTTTCTCGTATTAATGCTGAAGCGACTGCTCGATGTCCGACCGAGAGGTATAGTACGAGCTCTTCCCCTTTTAAAGGTCGGGTTAGGATTGGTGGCTGCCCGAGGAATTCCTTGAATTTTTGGAAGGCTTTTTCGCACTCCGGGGTCCACGCGAAGGGTTTCCCTTTCTTTAGGAGTGAGTAGAGAGGTAGTGATTTTATCGCTGATCCTGCCAAGAATCTTGATAGGGCGGCTAGCCTTCCATTCAGTTGTTGTACTTCTTTGACACACGTCGGGCTCTTCATATTGAGTATTGCTTGGCATTTATCCAGGTTTGCTTCGATGCCTCTTTGAGTCAGCATGAAGCCTAAGAACTTTCTGGCTTCTGCGGCGAAGGTGCACTTTGTCGGGTTAAGTCTCATGTTGTGTTTCCTGAGAGTGTCGAAGACACTGGTGAGGTCGGCCACCAAGTTTCTGTCTTCTCGTGTTTTTACCAGCATGTCGTCGACATACACTTCTAGCTGTAGTCCGATGTGCTCTGAGAACACTTTATTCATTAGCCTCTGGTAGGTTGCCCCTGCGTTCTTCAGCCCGAAGGGCATTACTACGTAGCAGTAGTTTGCCCTTGGGGTTATGAACGAGGTTTTTTCTTGGTCGGGTCCGTACATCGGGATTTGGTTGTATCCCGAGTATGCATCCATGAAGGAGAGATATCTGTAGCCTGAGGCTGCGTCGACTAAGGCGTCGATGTTTGGTAGTGGATATGGGTCTTTGGGGCAGGCTTTGTTGAGATCCGTGTAGTCGACGCACATCCTCCATTTTCCATTGGGCTTTTTTACCAGGACCACGTTTGCGAGCCATAGGGGGTATTTTACTTCCCTAATGAACCCTGCATCTAGTAGTGCTTGTACTTGTTCTTCTATTGCTTGCATGCGTTCGGGCCCGAGCTTCCTGCGTCGCTGTTGGACAGGTCGGGATCCCGGGTACACTGATAGCTTATGGCACATTAGGTCGGGGCTTATGCCTGGCATGTCGGAGGCTTTCCAGGCGAAGAGGTCGGAATTCTCCCTTAAGAGGGTTATGAGTTCCTCCTTTAGGCCTGTTTCGAGGTTTGCTCCTATGTTTGTTATCTTTTCAGGTGTGTTCCCGATCTGGATTCTTTCGGTTTCTCCCTCTGGTTGTGGCCGAAGGTCTTCTCGGACTTGAACTTGCCCGAGTTCTATTGTGTTGATCTCCTTTCCCTTTAAGCTCAGGCTTTCGTTATAGCATCGCCGCGCCAGTTTTTGGTCGCCTTTTAGGGTAGCGATTCCTTTTGCGGTAGGAAACTTCATACAGAGGTGTGGGGTCGAGACTACAGCTGCTAGTCTGTTTAGGGTTGGTCGCCCAATGAGGGCGTTGTACGCTGAGGTAACGTCGACTATAATGTAGTCGATGCTTAATGTTTTAGATTGCTCGCCTCTTCCAAAGGTAGTGTGTAGCGAGATGTATCCTAAGGGATGGATCGGGGTGTCCCCTAGCCCAAATAGGTCGGTGGGATAGGCCTTTAGCTCTTTTTCTTCAAGTCCGAGCTTGTCGAAGGCCGCTTTGAACAGGATATCTGCTGAGCTTCCCTGGTCAATCAGGGTTCGATGTAAGTTGGCGTTTGCTAGGATAATGGTGACCACCATTGGATCGTCGTGCCCGGGTATTATCCCTTGAGCATCTTCTCGGGTAAATGAGATGGTAGGTAACTCGGGCAGGGGACTTTCTTCTCGGACATGGTAGACTTCCTTGAGGTGTCTCTTTCGTGAGGATCTGGATGTTCCTCCGCCTGCGAAACCTCCGTTTATCATGTGTATGTGCCTCTCCAGGGTTCGCGGGGTTTGTTCGGCCCGATCTTCGTTATCTCCCCGCCTTCTCTTCCTGGTCTCTTCTCCTTTCTCTGCTATGTATCTGTCGAGTTTTCCTTCTCTGGCCAGCTTTTCTATAACATTCTTTAGGTCGTGGCAGTCGTTGGTAGAGTGACCGTAGAGTTTGTGATATTCACAGTATTCGGACCGATCTCTTCCCGCTCTTTTGTGTTTTAGAGGTCGGGGTGGTGGGATCTTTTCGGTGTGGCATACTTCTCTGTAGACGTCTACCAGGGAAACTCGGAGGGGAGTGTAGCTATGATACTTCCGTGGCTTGTCCGAGTTGGATTCTTCTTTCTTCTTCTGTTCCCGATCTCGATCTCGGAACGGGTAGGTTGATTCCTTCCTAGAAGAGTCTCTTAGCTGGGAGGTTTCCTCCATGTTGATATATTTTTCTGCCCGTTCCTGCACCTCGTATAGGGAAGTCGGGTATCGTTTGGATAGGGATTGGCTAAATGGTCCCTCTTTTAGGCCGTTTGCTAGTCCCATGATGGCTGCTTCAGTGGGCAAGTGTTGTATGTCCAGGCAGGCTTTGTTGAATCGCTCCATGTACTCTCGGAGAGTTTCTTGGTTACCTTGTTTGATCCCGAGTAGACTGGGGGCATGTTTTGCCTTGTCCTTTTGAATGGAGAATCTTGTTAGGAATTTTTTGGTTAGGTCTTCGAAGCTGGTGATTGATCTAGGTGGCAGGTTGTCGAACCACTTCATGGCTGATTTGGTGAGAGTGGTGGGGAAGACTTTGCACCGAATCGCGTCGGAGGCGTCAACTAGGTACATTCTGCTTCTGAAGTTGCTGAGGTGGTGACTTGGATCGGTGGTGCCGTCGTAGAGATCCATATCTGGTGGTTTGAAGTTTCGCGGTACCCTTTCCTTCATGATCTCTTGTGTGAAGGGATCATGATTGTTTTCGGAGGTGGTGCCGTGTTCCGTCCGGTCTTTCAGGTTGGCCTCTATTTTCCGCAGTTTTTCTTCTAATTCTCTGCGCTTGCGAGCCTCCCTTCTCAGATCTTGTTCAGTTTCCTTCTGTTTTTTTATGTCCTCTTCGAGTTGTTTCAGCCGGTTTTGCTGTGCCCGAACTGCTTCTAGAATTTCCGAGTTCTTTTCCTTCTCGGGATTTGGTGGATCTTTGTTTGGGAGTGATGTCTTTGGGCGATTCTGTTTGTTTCCTCCTGGAGTGCGTGGTGATAGAGGGCTGTCCGGTCGTTCTCCGGTGTCAACTTCCTCCTCTTGTTCTGATGCCGCGCGGTCATTGTTGGAGGGGTCGTCCGCCATGGTAGAGGGATGACTTCCAGGTCCCCGGCAACGGCGCCAATGTTCCGAGGGTTACCTGAAACGTGTAGCTCGGCCGTCTGGCAAGACCCGAGGTGAGGGTTCCGTGACCCGAGCTTGATGTGCCGAGCGGCTGGTGGTTGTACCTGCAATGACACTCCGATGCTTAAGTTAGCATGGGTCCAAGCAGATATTGAGTAGAATTAGAGTATGAGTTATACCTGGGTGCTCCAGTGTATTTATAGTAGTTGGTCGTGATCCTCCCTGGATAAGATATTCTTATCTTATCTTATCTTTTGGGAGCTTTATCCCTATCTTTGTGGAACCGCCTTTCTTTAGGCCTTTTCGGCCTTTAGGTTTTGGGCTTCGTTCCTTCTGATGGGCCTTCTTAGCTTATTTGTCCGAGGTCCGACCTCAGGCGTGGGCCTTGGGACGAGGTCGGACCTTTCTATGAACTTCGGAGTTGGGGGAGCTCGGTCAGGGTATGAACAAGTCCCATGAGTCCAAGATAGCGGTAATGTTAGCAAACTGAGCCATGATTTTTTCAAATATGGGAGGTGATTCATCTTGTGGTTGAGAGTTCTCATACATTGGAGGTGGTTCATCTTGGTAATAGTATGGAGGTGGTGGTTTTTGAGGGTATTGGGGGTTGAATTGGGGTGGTTCTTCATATGGTTCATATGGTTCACAAGGTGGTTGGTATGGTGAATATGGGTTGGGGTCATATGGAAGTGTTTGGTGAAAAGGGGCTTGTGAGTAAGGTGGTTCAAAATCATGTTGAGGGGGTGGTTCATAGGCATGTGGTGGTGGTTGTTGACAATCACAATAAGGGTCACCACATCCATTAGATTGATATGCATTAGGATGAGAGTTATACCCATAAGAAACCGGAGGTTGTTGTTGCCAAGAAGGATGATCAATCCTTTGAGGCTCCTCCCATCTTTGGTTATACCCAAATCCTTGATGCATATTGTCATGGTAGCTCCCATTTCCTACAACATAATTTGAACCAAACTCATAGCCAAAGTGGTGAGAATTCATAATAGCAAAGAAAAATAAAAATTAACAAAAATGAGAAGTAAAGTCCTAAACCTAACAAAAACTAACAAACAAGCAAAAGACAAACATATTCACATATTCACAATAGCCAATAATGAAACACTATTGTAACTCCCTAGTAACGGCGCCATTTTGATGATCGGATTCTTGACGGTTTAGAATTCATCTAATGGAGTCTCGTTGTAAAGTATAGTTTCCAAACCAATCAATAATCCTTTCATGCAAAAATTTTGGTTGTCACAAAGAACAAACCCCAAATAAGAATTAACCAGAGTATTTGGACTCCGGGTCGTCTCACAAGGAGTTGCAATGAAGTGTATGATTATTGGTTATGAGGTATTTTGGGGTTTTTGAGATTTTGGACAAGAAATGTAAATGACAAAGAAAATAAACTAGCAACTAACAAAACTCTTGGCAAGATATGAAAATTAGAAGTCCTATCCTAGTTATCCTCCTTAATTATGACCACAAATTGTTTATTGCTACCACTTCGTTAACCTCTAACTAAGGAGGAAAGACAAGTGGATGAATTAACTTGATTCCACAAGTCCTAGCCAACTCCCAAGGGGAAGACTAGCGTTAGTGGTATCCAAATCAATTAGCAACTTCCAATTGTCGATCAATCAAAGGAATTAGATAACTCAAGCGTCACTAATTACTCCACCTAGGCCAAGAGGATCAAAATCTATACTAAAATCCAACCAAACATTTCATCAAACACTTGGAAGGCATAAAAGGAAAGCATAGTAAATCAACAACAAGAATTAAATCTAACAACAATCAAATGTAAAGAATTAACACAACAATTAAAGGAAACAAGATCTACATGAATTACTTCAAATTTCATTGAAGGAAAATAGAAGAAGAAAGAGTGCATCAACAACAAAATAACAATTGCAAGAATGAAATACAAAATTAGAGAGAGGAAGAGTAGATGAACAAGAAATTGTAAAGGAAAAGTAAATCAAAACATGAATTAAACCTTGGATCCAAGAAGAATTAACTAAAACTACCCTAAAATCTAGAGAGAGGAGAGAGCCCCTCTCTCTAGAATTCTAGCCTAAAACATGATGAAAAACACAACTATGACTACATGGTTCATTCCCTCCTCAATCCTTGGGTTCAATAGCATCAGAAATGAGTTGGATTGGGCCCAAAATGAGCTAGAAATTGCTGGCCACGAGTTGCTCTTTAGTGGGTCACGTGCTCAATTGGCGCATCCGCGCATATTGTGCGTGCGCGCCCCTATACGCGAAGCAACATATGGCAAAATTTATATCATTTTGAAGCCCCGGATGTTAGCTTATTAACGCAACTGGAACCACCTCATTTGGATCTCTATAGCTTAAGTTATGGTCGATTGAGTGCGAAGAGGTCAGGCTTGACAACTTTACGGTTCCTTCATTTCTTCATGAGTTCTCCCACTTTGCATGCTTTTCTCCTCACTTTTTCCATTCAATACTTGCCTCATGAACCTGAAATCACTCAACAAACATATCAAGGCATCAAATGGAATTAAAGTGAATTAAATTTAGCTATTTTAGGGCCTAAAAAGCATGTTTTCACATTTAAGCACAAATCAAGGGAGAATTGCAAAACCATGCTATTTTATTGAATAAATGTGAGAAAAGGTGATAAAATCCCCCAAAATAAGCACAAGATAAACCACAAAATTGGGGTTTATCAACTATCTCAGGACTCTTGAAATAAAGATTCTGTTTGCAGAGGCACTTGAGCAAATACCCTCTTATGCTAAGTTCATGAAAGAGATCTTAAGTCATAAGAAGGATTGGAGGGAAACTGAAAAAGTTTACCTCACTGAAGAATGCAGTGCAGTCATTCTGAAGGGCTTACCTGAGAAGCTTAAAGATCCCAGAAGCTTTATGATACTATGCACATTAGAGGGTACTTGTACCAAGCAAGCTCTATGTGATCTTGGGGCAAGTATCAACCTAATACCTGCATCTACTATCAGAAAGCTTGGTTTGACTGAAGAAATCAAACCAACCTGGATATGTCCCCAACTTGCTGATGGCTCCATTAAATACCCATCAAGCGTGATTGAAGACATGATTGTCAAGGTTGGGCCATTTGCCTTTCCTACTGACTTTGTGGTGCTGGAAATAGAGGAGCACAAGAGTGCAACTCTCATTCTAGGAAGACATTTCCTAGCAACTGGACGAACCCTCATTGATATCCAAAAAGGAGAAGTGACCCTGAGAGTCAATGTGGATGAGTTTAAGTTGAATGTTGTCAAAGCTATGCAGCATCCAGACACCCCAAATGACTGCATGAGCATTGATATTATTGACTCTCTGGAAAAAGAGGTCAATATAACTGAGAGTCTCGAATTAGAGCTAGATGATATCTTTAAAGATGCTCAGCCTGATCTGGAGGAACCAGAGAGAATAAGAGAACCTCTGAAAATCTCTCAGAAAGAGTAGAAACCTCCCAAACCCGAGCTCAAACCATTACCACCATCCCTGAAATATGCATTTCTGGGAGAAGGTGATACCTTTCTTGTAATCATAAGCTCTACCTTAGAACCACAGGAAAAGGAAGCACTAATTCAAGTGCTAAGGACACACAAGACAGTTCTTGGGTGGTCCATCAGTGATCTTAAGGGCATTAGCCCAGCCAGATGCATGCACAAGATCCTATTGGAGGGTGACGCTAAGCCAGTGGTTCAACCACAGAGGCGGCTGAATCCAGCCATGAAGGAGGTGGTGCAGAAGGAGGTCACTAAATTACTAGAGGCTAGAATTATTTATCCTATTTCTGATAGCCCCTGGGTAAGCCCTGTCCAAGTCATCCCTAAGAAGGGTGGCATGACAGTGGTTCATAATGAAAAAAATGAACTGGTTCCTACAAGAACAGTTATAGGGTGGCGTATGTGTATTGATTATAGAAGGCTCAATACAGCTACCAGAAAGGATCATTTTCCTTTACCATTCATAGACCAGATGCTAGAAAGACTGCAGGTCATGAATACTACTGCTTCCTGGATGGATATTCAGGTTATAATCAAATTGCAGTAGATCCCCAGGATCAAGAGAAAATAGCATTCACATGTCCATCCGGAGTATTTGCATATAGAAGGATGCCATTTGGTCTGTGCAATGCACCTGCAACCTTCCAAAGGTGCATGCTCTCTATTTTCTTTGATATAGTGGAAAATTTTCTGGAAGTCTTCATGGATGACTTTTCAGTATTTGGAGACTGATTCAGCTCCTGTCTTGACCATCTCGCACTTGTTCTAAAGAGGTGCCAAGAGACTAACCTAGTTTTAAACTGGAAAAAATGTCACTTTATGGTGAGTGAAGGAATTTTCCTTGGGCACAAGATTTCGAACACGGGAATAGAGGTGGATCAAGCCAAGGTAGAGGTAATTGAAAAATTACCACCACCTGCCAATGTTAAGGCAATCAAAAGCTTTCTGGGGCATGCAGGATTTTATAGGAGGTTTATAAAAGATTTTTCACAGATCGCCAAACCTCTAAGTAATCTGCTAGCTGCTGACACGCCATTTATCTTTGATAAGGAGTGTCTGCAGGCGTTTGAGACTCTGAAAGCTAAGCTGGTCACAGCACCAGTCATCTCTGCACCAGATTGGACATTACTATTTGAACTAATGTGTGATGCCAGTGACCGTGCCATTGGTGCAGTGTTGGGACAAAGGCATGACAAGCATTTGCACATCATTTACTATGCCAGTCATGTTCTAAATGACGCACAAAAGAACTACACAACCACAGAAAAAGAGTTACTTGCAGTGGTTTACACCATTGACAAGTTCAGATCTTATTTAGTAGGATCAAAAGTGATTGTGTACACTGACCAAACTATTCTTAAATATCTACTCACAAAGCAGGATTCAAAGCCTAGACTCATAAGATGGGTGTTGCTTCTGTAAGAGTTTGATATAGAAATAAGAGACAAAAAAGGGACAGAGAGTCAAGTAGCAGATCACCTGTCCCGAATAGAACCAGTAGAAGGGGCGACCTTCCTTCTTACTGAGATCTCTGAAAACTTTCCGGATGAGCAACTCTTAGCCATCCAGGAAGTGCCATGGTTTGTAGACATTGCAAACTACAAGGCAGTGAGATTCATACCCAAAGAGTACAGTAGGCAGCAATCAAAGAAATTGATTACGGATGCAAAGTACTATCTTTGGGATGAACTATATCTCTTCAAGAGATGTGCAGATGGAGTAATTCGTAGATGTGTGCCTAAAGAAGAAGTACAGAAGATCCTCTGGCATTGCCATGGATCACAAAATGGAGGACATTTTGGAAGTGAGCGAACAGCCACAAGAGTCCTCCAATGTGGCTTCTATTGGCCTACTTTGCATAAAGACTCCCGAGAGTTTGTACTTAATTGTGACAGTTACCAAAGATCTGGCAATCTGCTTCACAGTTATGCCATGCCTCAATAAGGGATCTTAGAGATTGAGTTGTTTGATGTATGGGGTATTGACTTCATGGGGCCTTTCCCACCATCATACTCAAACACTTATATTCTTATGGCAGTGGATTATGTATCCAAATGGGTGGAAGCTATTGCAACACCCACTAACGACACTAATCAGTGATGGGGGCACTCATTTCTGCAACAAACATCTTTACTCTGCTATGGTCTGATATGGAGTTAGCCACAGAGTGGCAACCCCATATCATCCACAGACAAATGGACAAGCTGAAGTCTCTAATAGAGAACTTAAAAGAATCCTAGAACGGACTGTGATTAACCGTATAAAGGATTGGGCAAGAAGCTTGGATGATGCTCTGTAGGCATACAGAACAGCATTCAAGACTCCTATAGGGACCTCTCCATACCAGCTTGTGTATGGAAAGGCCTGCCACTTGCCAGTGGAACTGGAAGATAAGGCCTACTGGGCAACCAGATTCCTAAACCTTGATACCAAGTTAGCTGGAGAATAGCGATTGCTCCAGTTAAATGAGCTAAAGGAATTCAGACTCAATGCTTTCGAAAATGCAAAAATTTACAAAGAGAAAGCAAAAAGATGGCATGATAAGAAACTGTCATCCAGAGTGTTTGAGCCAGAGCAGAAAGTTCTGCTGTTTAATTCTAGGCTCAGATTATTCCCCGGGAAATTGAAATCCCGGTGGAGAGGACCATATGTGATTACAAGTGTGTCACCAAATGGATACATAGAGCTTCAGGATAATGATTCTAACAAAAAGTTCATTGTTAATGGACAGAGAGTCAAACATTATCTTGAAAGCAATTTTGAGCAAGAATGCTCAAAATTGAGACTTGATTAAAGCTCAGAAAAAGTCCAGCTAGAGACAATAAAGAAGTGCTTGCTGGGAGGCAACGCAGTCATGGGTTTATTTTAATTTTAAATTAGATAATACATTTCAGTGAATGATACAGAGTTACAGAAGGATTCAGAGGATAAAACAGCAAAAAGAAGCTCACTAGTGCGAAAAGCCAATAAGAGCTGTTTTGGGCATTGAACGCCCAAAAGAAGCATCTACTGGGCGTTCAACGCCAGTAGAGATAGCCATCTGGGTGTTAAACGCCAGAAAGAAGCATCTTCTGGGTGTTAAACGCCAGAAAAAGCACCTTCTGGGCGTTTAACGCCAGATTTACAGCGTCCTGGGCGTTCAGAAAAATGCCCAGTGACAAAGGAGTTCCTGGTGTTTAACGCCAGCCAGATGCTACAATTGGGCATTAAACGCCCAGGAGAAGCTACAAATGGGCGTTAAACGCCCAAAACATGCAGTGTTTGGGCGTTTAACGCCAGGATTGTGGGATGGAGAATTTTTTCGAAATTGCCTCCCCTTTTATTCCTCTCCTTTCCTTTCTTTTGCTTGAGGACAAGCAAACCTCTAAGTTTGGTGTGTTTTTCCGTGATCACTGAGTGAAAACTCATCAAGATCATGGCACCTAAGGGAAAACTAACCACTTCAAGAGGCAAGAAAGAGAATATTCCAAAACCATTTTGGAATCAAGAGAAGTTCTTAACCAAAGAACATGCAGACCATTACCACAAAATAATGGGTCTGAGATCAGTGATCCCGAAAGTTAAATTCAATCTGAAAAAAGACAAATATCCAGAGATACAGAAGCTGAAGCACCAGAAGCTGTCTCTTGAAGGACCAGACACCCCACAGGTTGAAGGAGCACCCATCATTTTCCAACCTAAAGGTTGTTGAGTCTTATTAGGAATTTACCTTAGAAGTTATATATGAGTAATAGTAATTAGTATATCTATTTTGATTTTATCTCCAATTAAGCTATAATTTATTTTACTCATCATCATCAAACATGAATAAAATAGTATATTTTTAGAAAAAAGAGGCAATATTTTTTTCGAGTTCTTAATAAGGAAAATTCTAATTATTTATATGTGGTGGCAATACTTTTTGTCTTCTGAATGAATGCTTGAACAATGCATATTTTTGATATTGAATTTTATGAATGTTAAAATTGTTGGCTCCTGAAAGAATGATGAACAAGAGAAATATTATTGCTGATCTGAAAAATCATGAAATTGATTCTTGAAGCAAGAAAAAGTAGTGAAAAAAAAGTAAAAGAGGTAGAAAAGGCCAATAGCCCTTTAAACAAAAAGGCAAGGGTGAAAAGGATCCAAGGCTTTGAGCATCAATGGATAGGAGGGCCTAAGGAAATAAATCCAGGCCTAAGCGGCTAAATCAAGCTGTCCCTAACCATGTGCTTGTGGCATGCAGGTCCAAGTGAAAAGCTTGAGACTGAGTGGTTAAAGTCGTGATCCAAAGCAAAAGAGTGTACTTAAGAACTCTGGACACCTCTAATTGGGGACTCTAGCAAAGCTAAGTCACAATCTGAAAAGGTTCATCCAGTTATGTGTCTGTGGCATTTATGTAACCGGTGGTAATGCTGGAAAACAAAGTGCTTAGGGCCACGGCCAAGACTCATAAAGTAACTGTGTTCAAGAATCAACATACTAAACTAGGAGAATCAATAATACTATATGAACTCTGAGTTCCTATGGATGCCAATCATTCTGAATTTCAAAGGGTAAAGTGAGATGCCAAAACTGCTCAGAAGCAAAAAGCTACAAGTCCCGCTCATCTAATTGGAATCTGAGCTTCACTTAAAACTCTGAGATATTATTGCTCTTAATTTCTTCTTATCCTATTTTATTTATCTAGTTGCTTGGGGACAAGCAACAATTTAAGTTTGGTGTTGTGATGAGCGGATATTTTATACGCTTTTTGGGGGTAATTTCATGTAGATTTTAGTGTGTTCTAGTTAGTTTTTAGTATATTTTTATTAGTTTTTAGGCAAAATTCATATTTCTGGACTTTACTATGAGTTTGTGTGTTTTTCTGTGATTTCAGGTATTTTCTGGCTGAAATTGAGGGAGCTGAGCAAAAATCTGAGTTAGGCTGAAAAAGGACTGCTGATGTTGTTGGATTCTGACCTCCCTGCACTCGGAATAAATTTTTTTGAGCTACAAGAGTTTAATTGGTGTGCTCTCAATTTGGTTAGAAAGTAGACATCCAGGGCTTTCCAGCAATAGATAATAGTCCATACTTTGCTCGAAGATAAATGACCTAAATTTGCGTTTAACACCAGTTCCATGTTGCATTCTGGTGTTGAACGCCAGAAACAGGTTGCAAGTTGACATTTAACTGCAAAAACAGCCCAGGCACGTGAGAAGCTTAAGTCTCAGCCCCAGCACACACCAAGTGGGTCCCAGAAGTGGATTTCTGCACTATCCATATTAGTTTACTCATTTTCTGTAAACCTAGTTTACTAGTATAGTATTTAAAAAACTTTTAGGGACTTATTTTGTACCTTATGACATTTTTAAATCTGAACTTTGTACTTTTTGATGGCATGAGTCTCTAAACTCTATTGTTGGGGGTGAGGAGCTCTGCAGTGTCTCGATGAATTAATGCAAGTATTTGTGTTTTCTATTCAAACACGCTTGTTTCTATCTAAGATGTTCATTCGCACTTCAATATGAAGAAGGTGATGATCCGTGACACTCATCACCATTCTCAACCTATGAACGCGTGCCTGACAACCACCTCCATTCTACATTAGATTGAATGAGTATCTCTTAGATTCCTTAATCAGAGTCTTCGTGGTATAAGCTAGAATCCATTGGCAGTATCCTTGAGAATTCGGAAAGTCTAAACCTTGTCTGTGTTATTTTGAGTAAGATTCAAAGATTGAATGACTATGACGAGCTTCAAACTCGCGAGTGTTGGGCGTAGTGACAGACGCAAAAGGATCAATGGATCCTATTCCGACATGATCGAGAACCGACAGATGATTAGCCGTGCTGTGACAGAGCATTTGGACCATTTTCACTGAGAAGATGGAAAGTAGCCATTGACAACAGTGACACCCTACATACAGCTTGCCATGGAAGGAGCCTTGCATGTTTGAAAGTAAGAAAGCATTATGTTACAGGAATTCAAAAGACAAAGCATCTCCAAAACTCTGACATATTCTCCATTACTGCATAATAAGTATTATTTAATCCTGCTCTCTTGTTTATTTGCAACTCAATTGATAACTATAATTGGTATCCTGACTAAGATTTATAAGATAACCATAGCTGCTTCAAGCCAACAATCTCTGTGGGATTCGACGCTTACTCACGTAAGGTATTACTTGGACGACCTAGTGCACTTGCTGGTTAGTTGTGTGGATTGTAAAAGTGTGATTGCAATTTCGTGCACCAGCCATCCTGAAAAGGGAAAAAGAAAGTAACTTTTAAAGCTAATGGTTAGAGCAAGGAAGAGAACGGGAAAGGTGGTAATCAATGCACAGTAAAGAAGAATGACGTTAACACATGGTCATGACTACATGTGAAAAGTCATCAATGGAAATATAGCAAGTGCATGTGATGACAGTTAAATGTAAGGTATTTATTGGCATGCCGGCAAAGACATGAGTAGCATAGATCAAGCATTCAATGTCCAAGTTAGATTACCAAGCCTTTCAAACTAACAATATGTTTGTATTGACAATTATAAATAATTAATAAAATATAAAAAGGGTTTTGTGAAAAATAGGCATGAAAGTAGGATAACAGAAAAGTAGTGCGTGATGCCATACGGGCTTTTTCACAAACACTTAGCATGCTGGTAAATAAGTTATTGAAAGTATTAAATTGAACATACACGCAATCCCATAAAAAGTAATATATAATTGTCAAACAATTCCTTAATAAACCACAAGCAAAATAATGACCCAAATAAATTTTCAACACCAATTAAAAGAAAAAAGAAAAAGAAAAAGAAGGGAAAGAAAAGATTTAGATTTGGGGAAGAAAAGATAAGATAGTTGGCGGTCATTTGGATAAGCTGTGCAGCGCAAGTGACGCGGACGCGTGGAGCACGCATTCGCGCGGTTGGCGCGATTTGTAAGTGACGCAGACGCATGGGTGACGCATTTGTGTGATGGGGTTTGTGCTTCCAGCACCATTCGAGCCCCACTCCATCACAACTTGTTGCCATATGATGAGCGGATATTTTATACGCTTTTTGGGGGTAATTTCATGTAGTTTTTAGTATGTTTTAATTAGTTTTTAGTATATTTTTATTAGTTTTCAAACAAAATTCATATTTCTAGACTTTACTATGAGTTTTTGTATTTTTTGTGATTTCAGGTATTTTCTGGCTGAAATTGAAGGATCTGAGCAAAAATCTGATTCAGGCTGAAAAAGGACTACTGATGCTGTTGGATTCTGACCTCCCTGCACTCGGAATGAATTTTTTGGAGCTACTGGAGTTTAATTGGCGCGATATTAATTGCGTTGGAAAGTAGACATCCAGGGCTTTCCAGAAATATATAATAGTCCATACTTTGCTCGAAGATAAATGACGTAAACTGGCGTTTGATGCCAGTTCCATGTTCCATTCTGGCGTTAAACACCAGAAACAGGTTGCAAGTTGGAGTTAAACGCCAGAAACAGGTTTCAACCTAGCGTTTATACTCCAGAAACAGCCTATGCACGTGTAAAGCTCAAAGCTCATCCCCAGCACACAGCAAGTGGGCCCCAAAAGTGGATTTCTGCACTATCTATCTCAGTTTAATCATTTTCTGTAAACCTAGATTACTAGTTTAGTATTTAAACAACTTTTAGAGATTTATTTTGTACCGGATGACATTTTAGATCTGAAGTTTGTATCTTTGACGACATGAGTCTATAAACTCTATTCTTGGGAGTGAGGAGCTCTGCTATGTCTCGATGGATTAATGCAATTATTTCTGTTTTCTAGTCAAACACGCTTGTTTCTATCTAAGATATCATTCGCACTTCAATATGATGAATGTGATGATCCGTGACACTCATCACCATTCTCAATCTATGAATGCGTACCTGACAAACACCTCCATTCTATCTTAGATTGAATAAGTATCTCTTGGATTCCTTAATAAGAGTCTTTGTGGTATAAGCTAGAATCCATTGGTAGCATTATTGAAAATCCGGAAAGTCTAAACCTTGTCTGTGGTATTCTGAGTAAGATTTAGGGATTGAATGACTATGACGAGCTTCAAACTCACAAGGGTTGGGCGTAGTGACAGATGCAAAAGGATCAATGGATCCTATTCCAGCATGAGCGAGAACCGACAGATGATTAGCCGTGCAGTGACAGCGCACCTGGACCATTTTCACTAAGAGGACGGATGGTAGCCATTGACAACGGTGATCCACCAACACACAGCTTTCCATAGGAGGAACCTTGCGTGAGTGAAGAAGAAGACATGGGGAAAGCAGAGATTCAGAAGACAAAGCATCTCCAAAACCCCAACATATTCTCCATTACTGCATAACAAATATTATTTAATCCATGCTTTTTATTTACTACCAATCAAAACTGAGAATTATTATTATCCTGACTAAGAGTTACGAGATAACCATATTGCTTCAAGCCAACAATCTCCGTGGGATTTGACCCTTACTCGCGTAAGGTATTACTTGGACGACCCAGTGCACTTGCTGGTTAGTGGTACGAGTTGTGAAAAGTGTGATTTACAATTTCGTGCACCAAGTTTTGGCGCCGTTGCCGGGGATTGTTTGAGTTTGAACAACTAACGGTTTATTTTGTTGCTTAGATTAGGAATAATTTATTTTGCTGTGTTTAGAGTCACTAGGATTGCATCTTATATTTTTCCTTTCAAAAATCCTTTAAAAATATTATTTTTCCTTATTAATTTTTTAATTTTTCTTTGAGTTTAGTTTCATATTTTAAGTTTGGTGTCCATTGCATGTTTTTATTTTTCTTCATAATTTTCGAATTGCATGCTTTTTGTTTTCCTTCAATTTTTCAAAAAGACTTCTCTTTTGTTTAATCCCTGCATTTGTTGAATATGTCTATGTTCTTGGTAATTGGGTATCTTCCTTTTAAAACTTTTTCAAAAATAATTTTTCTTTGATTAAATCTTGTGTCAATTTTTAAGTTTGGTGTTCTCTTGTTAATTTTCCTTTAGTTTTCGAAAATTTTATTGTGGTTTTCTAAAAATTCTAAGTTTGGTGTTCTAACTTCATGTTCTTGTTGTTCTTGTGAGTCTTCAAAGTGTTCTTGAGTCCTCCTTGTGTTTTGATCTTAAAATATTTAAGTTTAGTGTTCCTTGGTGTTTTCCCTCCAAAATTTTTGAAAACAAGGAGCATTAGATCTAAAAAATTTTAAGTTGTGTGTCTTTTGTGTGTTTTTCTCTTTCATCATAAAATTTTAAAAAAAATATCTTCTCTAACTATTTTTGAGCAAATATTTCAAAATTTTTCAAAAAAATTCAGATTTCAATTTCAAAATTTTATCTTATCATATCTTAGTTGTCAAGCTTTTTTAAAAAATCATATCTTTTTCAAAACTTCCTAACCACTTTTTATCTCTCTTCATTTTTCAAAAATCCTCACCCATTTTTCATTTTATTTTATTTTATTTTTTAATTTCCGTTTTCTAAAAAAAATTATTTTAATACTATTTGAATCTCCAATTCACAACATCTCCCTATCATGGACCTAGGTAGAAATGAATAGTCCAGAAGGACTCTGGGGTCATATGCTAACCCCACTACTACTTCATATGGGAGTAGTATCTGTATACCCTCCATCAGAGTCAGCAGTTTTAAGTTGAATCCTCAGCTCATTATCATGGTGCAGCAAAGTTGCCAGTATTCCGGTCTTCCACAGAAAGAACCTACAGAGTTTCTGGCACAGTTTTTACAAATTGCTGACACAGTACATGATAAGAAAGTAGATCAGGATGTCTACAGATTATTACTGTTTCTATTTGCTGTAAAAGGCCAAGCTAAGAGGTGGTTAAATAACCAACTTAAGGCTAGCATAAGGACATGGAAACAGCTGTCAGAAAAATTTCTGAATCAATATTTCCCTCCAAAATGCATGACACAGCTAAGGCTGGACATCCAAGGCTTTAAACAAGGAGATAATGAATCTCTTTATGATGCCTGGGAGAGATACAAAGAGATGCTATGGAAATGTCCCTCTGAAATGTTTTTGGAGTGGGTGCAGTTAGACATCTT